>NC_056557.1:26777328-26886674 GCF_013358625.1 Macadamia integrifolia | reverse complement strand
TCTTCCTCGCCGCTGCTAGGGTGTAATCCTTCTTCTGCATAGTGAATCATCTTCTTCTTCGCTCGAGGACGTAGCACACCACCCTGGTGTGTGAACCTCGTTAAATCTCTGTGTCGTACGGATCTATTGTCTCTCTTTATTCGTGTTTCTTGGTGTTTGATCTAACAGTTTCGTAACATCTTCTCTTCTGGGTTAATTGGTCTCTTGTCACATTTGGATTCTGTAATATTAGGCTGCCAACAGATCAGATCATCATAACCCAGCTCAACTCTGGCACCGTCTAGTTAGATATATAGTTGTTTAATATAACACCATGGGGAAGAAAATAAAAATGATCACTTAATTAAAGAGCCGTAACCCAGACTCCAGCAGGATATATATATATATATATATATTATATCCAACTATATATTTCCGTTGGATATGACATAGTGTTAAATTAATTCAATAAAAATTTAGATCTGAAACATTTACAATCCTTGACCAATAAGCCTAATTTTTATCCCACATATGCCATATGCATGTATTGTTTGATTGAGTTTTAGTGTTTCTTCATTCTAGCATATATATATATATATATATATATATATTTATTTATTTATAAATAGATTCAGTTGGTCATCCTCTGCTATTATTAATTATACTGCACTGCATTCACCCCTCAATCTGATTTAATTTCTAGGTAACAACCTTTATCTTCTCCATCATTATTATTGCATATTATTTTAAATAGACATCGTATTCAGCTTATGCACTTGTATTTAGAGGTAGTATATATTAAGTTGATCAAAGTAGACCTATATATGTCCATGCAATCTGTTCAACCCCTTGTTCTAATTAATTACATGTTAATGACAACACTGAAAATTTTCAGCTCAGCCTGGCCTAGTTAGAGCTGGCCCCATGATTCAATATTTAATTATTTCTATGATTCCTCGACTGTCCAGTCTCTAGCTGCTTGAACCTGATACAATATTGCTATCTTACTCTCCATCTGATTTTGCCAAGCTGAGATACTGTAAAATACTGCTAATCCAAGTTGTGGATGGGTTATCTTATCCCCTTGCTCTACAATCATTACCATTCGTAAATCATCCCCAGCTAAGTGGACTTCATTACCTTCTGGTGAACCATCTCTCTTGTCCTCTCAAGTCTCAACCATATACCATTTCACAGGGTAGGAGGGTTTTAAATATTATCCACCAGGCACCAGGATCATATTGGCTTCTTCAATAAGCACTATATCACTGCAGTACATGACTTTTCATATTTTCTTCTTGTGGGTTCAAGTGTGTGTGTGTGTTTTTTTTTTTTCCTTAAGGTCAACGGTGTCAAGTTCAAGTTAATTAGAATGGCATGTTACAGTACTACTATTACCAATTTTCTTAATTATGTTAGCCATGGGTAAAGATAAGAGAATATCATTTCGCAAAGGTTAATAATCAATAGTTCCATCTCTAAATTGAAATTTTGATCAGGAACCTGTCCTCCCAGGATTTTTCCTCCGACCCAGGACTATTGGGCCCATGCCCATGATTGATCAGGTATTTAACTTTTTAGTAATATGATTCCCAATAATTTATTCCCTTCAGTTTTGAGGACTGTTATGATTGGTCTTGTGTGCAAAACCAGGGAGAGAAGGATGATAAGATCATTGCAGTATGCGCTGATGACTCAAAAGAGTATCGACACACTACACTGACATTAAAGAACTCTCCCCCCTCATCGACTGGCTGAGATCCGGCGTTTCTTTGAAGATTGTATCCTCATTGTAGCTAGTACTTTTTCCAAACTTTTCCTTAATAGGCCAGGTACTTGAGGCTTGTTTAAACTACTTTTGTGGGTCCTGAGATATAATGTAGACAAGAAGAATGAGAACAAAGGGGTTGCAGTTAATGAATTTTTGCCTTCGGACACTGCTCACTCGGCTATCCAGTACTCCATGTAAGTCTTCTTTGAAACACACAACTTTCTTCCCGAAGAATCCTGTCTCAACTAGATCATATATCAGATGGAAATCAAGTGGGGCAGGTCAATTGGGGAAGATCCATTTATACCTACACAATAGATTAAGAGAGAGAGAGAGAGAGAGAGAGAGATATTGGCAGAGGTCATTAATTGGGTCACAAATCCTACTACTTTGGAGTATACAAATCTGATTTCTGATTTAAAATCAGGAAGTTATAAAGTAGTGGTTCACATACTTGGAAAACGAAGAGAGTAGATATCTTGAGCTTTCTCATTTGACATGCTTTCGTGTAAGCTAAAGTGCTATCGGATGGTATCGGTTTTACCTGAGGACAGAGGACCATACTTAAGGCAATGTATTAAATGAGAGCAGTGGATCAAAGTTCTATCAAGAAAGAAATGATCTTCTTTGACTGTTAATTTGTAAAGGAGACATACTAATCATATGATTATTACAGTTTCTCTCTCCTGACATGATTCTTTTCTACTCTTGCAGGGACCTTTATGCTCAATATATCTTGTATCTTGCAGACTTTGAGGCGATAGGTGGCAGGGTCAATTCCACTTATCTGAGCAATCAGTTCAAATAATTGAAAGAAATGGAGAGGTCAAGATTTCTGCTATAAGTTTTGTATTAAGGCTCCGTACGTATCAGTGCTTGTTTGCTTCAACAAACATCAACTGTTGAGAGTTATTATATTATTTATTTTCTTTTTGGTTATTTTGAAACTCAAAATTGAATTAATTATAAACTTGGAAGGAACAGTTCAATTGTCTGCCGTCTTTAACCTGCAGCACCCTCAGTTTCATGAATTAAAGTCTTAAATACTAGAGCCAGTTCAAACTGTTTAGCAAATATGAGAACAACTAGAACAACCATACTAACTGAGTTTGTTCAAACTGAACATCTGGTTTACAAACCGCACCACAACAACACCGCACCCCAACGGAAAAAAATCGTCTGCAATTCCGATCTCGTACAATTCCGTGTAATACCACCTTCAGACGGTGACACGTGTATTGATACCAATACAATGGTCCAGATCTGATTTAAATGCATATTCACTGATTTAATGTTTTATTAGTTATAACAGATCTTGACCATTGTATTGGTATCAATACACGTGTCACCGTCTAAAGATGGTATTGCACGGAATTGTACGAGATCGGAATTGCAGACGATTTCAACCCCACCCCAACCCCTACCCACAAAAAAAAACTGATTTGAGCAATAATTCACTAGGAAAAGGGTTTATGTAGAACCTTTAATCTACTCTTTTAGCTGTGACTCTCACTGTTCATCCTTAAATCGGAATTGGTTAAGAATTTCTCACTCTTTATTAATTCCTTGCAAGTTTCTGAATTTTATTAGAAACCCAATGGGACTCTGCATTTAATTGTATTAAATTCCATCAAGCCATTGTAATTGCATCCCAAGAACATGATAACTACAAAAAGTTCTATAAAGCTATAAATCCATTCATCCTTCCTTTGAATAATAATTCTAAATAAGCAAATATGATTGGAAATAATCAATGTTTTCAAGTGAAGTACATAATACCCTCATAAACTTAATAATAATATTTTGAGTATACAGTTTTTAATTTTTTAATTTTTTTTGTTATTAACTGTCAGAGATGCTTTCCTCTCCAATGTATTCCAAGTTATTACTGATGTAAGCACGGAATAGGAAAAGCCAAAAGAGAAAAATAACGATCCGGAGTGACAAAGATATTTTTGTTTTGAATTCCCAGCTAGCAGACTGAAAAACTCCAAATGGTTATATCAACTGAAACTCAGCATCCAGATCAAGACTATCAATTGTTTCAGGGTCTTTTAGCCCACTTCACTAATTCTATTTAGACTCCTTTTTTTTTTATCATTCAATCTTCCTCTCTCTCTCTCTCTCTCTCTAAACGAAGGTAAAAATTACTATTCAGGTTTTGTTTTAGTTCTACATTGCTTCAAAGTAAACAGAAATTCATTTTTTGGGAAACAGATAGAAATGGCTATTAGACATAGTTAAATATCCTTTGGGATACCAAACAGTCAACCCAAACATTAGGTAATACCCAATCCCCCATCCTCAAATCATGTCACACCATCACACATTGAAAAAAACATAATCATCATCACTAGTGTAAAGGAATCTAGATCAAAAAGTGCAGCTTGGGCACTAAGTCTCATCTCATATGGAAACTGTATACTAATGGAAACAAATTTCTGTGTGACAGGAGAGGATGGTGAGGCAGAGGCTCTAGGACTGCTCCATGGAATGTCAAAAGCAAAGAGAAAACGTATGAAGATAGATCATATTTGGAGTGATGCCATGGAAATTGGATGGTTACTGGAAAACAACCATGATGTTTTATTTAATATATGGCTTAAAACTCTAGTTTCGGTATGCTTAGAACTAGATAAACATCCCTGTTACCCCAAATTTTGTATAACAACTAGTAATAGATATATAGGGGCTCAAAGTATTAGCCAAAGAGGCCGTACGGAAAAAAACAATATATTTGTCAGTCGGATATGTTATGTACTAGGTTTTAACTTTGTTTGCTTTCTTTGAATAAATAAAAAAATTGTACTTAAAAGAGTTGAATGATTAGTGATCCTAACTAATTTTAATTGAATAGACTGGATTTTCGGTCATAAAGATATCTATTTCAGTTTCCTGGAAAAATAAATTTGACACATCTTTTATATAAATTGAGTGATCAGAAACAATAATTACTATACTAGTCAAATTATTGATCTCTTGAGATCATCTACAAAGGCTGTTAGAGTAGCAGCAGCTCCTGAGCTACCCTTTTCACCCAAAACTCTCTCCTTCCATTCCAAGATCCTCTGCTGCATCTCTTCACCCTCTTCCATCACCCTCCTCACACCATCCTCGACATCTCTCCGTCCATCGCCATGCATTTCCACTCCAATCCCCCACACCTTGACGATGTATTTACAATTTACAAACTGGTCACCGGAGACTGGATAGCACAGTAAACGTCTTCCGCATTGTATGGCTTCCATTGTTGAATTCCAGCCACAGTGAGTGAGATAGCATCCTATTGCCTCATGTTGAAGCAACTCTTTCTGAGGAGCCCATGAAACTAGCTTACTACCTTGCTTAGCTATCCTCTCCAAGTACCCCATAGGTAGCCCTTTTCGCCATGTAGGCGCTACAACCCAAATGAATGGCCTCCGCGTGGCTTCAAGGCCCAGTGCCAGTTCATTAATCTTTTCTTCCCCAATTGGGCCCACCCAACTTCCAAATGACACATAGATGACTGACCCAGTCTTTTGCTCATGTAGCCAATTCAAGCAACTCCTATCTTCTTCCCAGAAGCTAAGGTTTTTGTTTCCTGAATGCCTAGTTAATGGTCCAATTAGGAATATATGAGGATAATCTTGGGTGCCCTTGATTAAATGATACTTGTGTTTTTGAGAATCATATCCTTCAGGGAAAGAGTTAACAAGGAGCCAACGGAGAGCTCTTAATCGATCAAGGATTCTTATCCAGAATGAGAACCTGGATTTCTGAGACGCAGAGTTTCCAACTAACCAGGGTAGATCTGCAGTGGTCAGGAGAGTTTGACTTGGCATAAAGCATCCTGTACCTTGATGTTGAGGAATTCCTGCAGCCAAAAGCATCAAGCAGTAATCATCAGATTGATCAGCAAAGTTTTTTTTTTTTTTTGTGGGGTTATTGAGAAAATATTATATATATATATATCAACAATCATTGGCCATATATAGTAGATGCCTTGATTGATTGCTTAAACATTAATCCAGAATTAATTAGACATTATTGATTATACTATGATGATTCAGGTTTCTGTCCATATATATCATGGTGCACATGTTTGTTAACCTATAACACATGGCATTCCACATGGGATCATCCAGTCAACTTGTGCTACAACTAAACAGTTATTCATATGTAGTGTTGACCTACTTAACTAGAAGATCTTGTTATCAACTATGATTTCATAAGGGAGGTTGGGTAGACCGCCTGGTTGAACCAGTTTTCCTAATCAGCACTGCAACAGATGTTAATTGTGTTCTGCAGATACTTTATGTTAAGTCAAGCTTTGAGAAGATCAAAGAAGATAACATACAAGTTTCTCATATTAAAAATATGGTATCTTCCAAGTCAACTCCCCAATAACATATATTCTAGAGGATAATATTTTTAATAAAACTGATTCCTGAAGAAAACAAATTATTTCTAAAATGCAAATTGCGTCTTAACTAGCATCTTCATTCTGATTAGTAATTATTGTATAGCATGTCTCTAACTTAATGTTATTTAAATATTTTATGTATATGATCATGTTTCCTGCAATTGATTTTAGATACTGCATAGATTCTTCCATGGCATTCTTAGAAGTTGACCTAATTTATAAGGTTAATAAAAATAAAGAGACTTATAAGAGATAATTGAGTTGACTTAATTTTAAAAACGGAAAAGAAGACAAAATTGAAGGCAGGATGCATGTTACCCCTCTTCCTTCATTTTCTTAATAAGAACTCATATAACTTCTTCATCTTAATTTTGTTTAGGACTTATAGAATAATGGAGGTTTGGGAACTTGGGAATGAATTAAGGAGAAAAGAAAAAGAATCAAACTATGAACTTTAGTTTTTGAGTTTATTTGTGTGCACTAAATGTAAACGAAATTAAGATTCTTAATTTCTACAAATTCCTACCCCCTAAAAAAAAGAAGGAAACATTAATCAAAATTTATATTTTTTTGTAGTTGTAATAATAAATGACCATAAATTTTGTGCCTTCCACAAACTTTTTTAATCGAAATATATACTGCAGTGCTACTACAGTTGCAAACTATTAGAATTAAGAACGATTAGAAAGCATAGCAAAATCTTATAATCAGCTTTAATACCGTCTTTATTATTTGTAGTACATCTATTGCAAATTACAAGATACACCCTTGAGCAAAAATGTGCATGGGAAGGTTGAAGAAGCAAGCGATTCAATATTAAAATAATTAAAAAAATAAAAATAAATGTATCCCAACAAACTGAGATATGAAAAAATGAGGGGAGGGGAGGGGAGGGGAGGGCCAAGGAGGGGTGGAATGAGAAAATAAAATAAAGGGGAGATTTTTCTTTCAATTAGATTGGATAGAATATCTCACCGAAGTCATCAATGAGGCCGACTTTGATCATGTCTGGAATAGAGGTGATCAAATGATATGTAGCAAGCATGGCAGGCCAAAATCCTGCCACATGGACACCACAACGGTTTGCAACTTCGATGGCCCATGAAGCTACCAAATCAACAATCACACAAGCAACTACTTCTTGATGGTGATGATTATGATGATCACCACCATCTTCTTTATCACTGCCATTACTAAGCCTACAAATAATGTGCTCTAAATGTAGTGGCATATTACTCTCCATGGCAAACCCAATAGTGAAGAAATTGAGTGGTTCATTCTTGTCCAAACCGGAGGGGATGGACATGAACACGATCCCATGATCATCTTGTAGTTGTTGGAGTCGTGAAGAAGACAAGATCCGACGATGAATGAAGTCAGGAATGACGATCACAGGGTCGAAACCCTGGCAACGAAGGGCCAAAGCCATTTGGACCATGGGGGTGACGTGCCCTTGTGCTGGATAGGGAACTAAAACAACCTTGGGTCGCCTCAGAGCTCTGTACTTCATATTCCTATCCTTCCTCGTCGACTCCTAATTACCTTAAGACTATAAACACGTACAAAAGTATCTCTATGATCTCTTATTGCTCTCCGGAGACTTGTATATATAGACTATAGTGATCGAAATGATGAGGAACTTAGCGGAAGAGAATTGAATTAATTGGTCTCTCTCTCTCATATATATATATATATATATATGCATAATGTGGACAGAATCTTAGATATGAGAGTCTCAAGTCTCATCAGCACGTTGAGTTGAGACTGAGACTTACAGAGAACCCAACTAATTAAAAAACGGCGGTACTGAGTCAACTTTGCACATGCCTCGAGAATCGTGACCCTAAGTTACGAACGGCCCACTTGATTGCGGCAACCGTTATAACCGCAAATAATTATTTGGATAGATCAAGAAAAGTGAAACTCAACTGGAATAACAAGTATACAAGAAATAAAAGGAGTAGATCACCATGTCCTAGATAAATGGAACTTGACAACTCCATCCATAAAAAAATGTGCTTCCTTATTGGAGGATCTACGAGTTAAATTAAATACAACAGAAGTAAAATCTAAAAAGAGCATGGATCACCATCAAATCATTGAGATATCAGATTTGTTTCGGGATTTATAATTCTTGATATATTGGATTATTTTTATTTCATTTTATTTTGGTAGGACTAGTTATTCTATGTTACACTAATATATATATATATATACTAGTAAAAATACACGTGCAAATGCACGTGGTGGTAGTCTCCTAATTAAACATTTTCTTAAGACAAGATTATTGGGTCAATTCATTTGAAGTAAGTTCTGAAAAACTTGGTGAACTGATTTTTTAAAGTTTGTATTTTCTAAAAACAAAATTAAACCTAATTATTCTGAATACAAGAGAGAAAATCCACAGACTAAATAGTGCAATTCTCATAATAGAAAGGAGATGGGAACATGAAACATAAAAAACATATGTCACGTCTTCCTCTACGGCGGTCTTGAGAATGGTATCAATTTCACAAATAATTCTCTCATAGCATATAACAATAATACTAATAAACCATAATATTACAAACCATGGAGATTGATTAAGAAAAAACTAATCTCTGATTAAGTCAAAGCGGTGTACGTGAAAACATGCTTGCTTTCCGCATCCTCTGGAGATTTTTCCATAATATAGTACAATAACTTCTCCACCTGAGCTATATCTTGCAGATTAAATGAATTATATGAGATTAAATGAATTATACTACCTTGTGGATGTGGAGTATCTGAAATTAAGAAATGCAGTTTCAGTGATCCGAGAGAAAAAAAAAAACCTGAAGTTGAGAACTTTTGTGCTACTATAATAGAAAAAGAAATAGGAATTTAAAATATTCTGAACTATTGTTGTAAGAGACAGAAAATTGAGAAATCGTGGGATATTGTAGTTGATTTTTTGTCCTCTCTATGGTATATATAAGGAAGGATTCTATTGCATAAAAACTTGTAAAGTCGATGAAAGTTGATTTAAAGATACCATTTTTATGCAATAAATCCATCCATAATTATGTGACTATAATTTTGTGGCTATTTTTTTATCCTTTTAATATGTAATAATTTTAATTAATGATTACTCCACCCCTTTCTCCTCCACGTTCAGAGAGATGAATGAGAGAAAGATAATTATAGAGAGAAAATACCCCTTCCTCCACGTTTAGATTTTGTAAGGGATGGAAGGAGAGATTTTAGGAGCCCTTTTTTTTTTTGGTATATCTCTCAACATATTTACCTTTTTAATATCTCCATAATTATTTATTCCCTCCCTATTCTGCATAATTCTCTGGAGAATCTCCCCCCATTGTGCTCAATGTTTTTTTCAAAAAGGATGAGTGAGAGAGAGAGAGAGATTTAAGGAGGAATAATAGTGCATTTGTTTGGTTTATAATTATATGACTTTTTAATAGTTAATAATTATAGTTATATGCCTTTTTAATACTCCACTCTCCCCCTTTCTCCTCTACGTTGAGAGAGAGAGAGAGAGAGAGAGAGAGAGAGAGGAATATTATATGCCTTTTTTTAATCCTTTTTAATATTTAATTAATTAATAATTATAATTAATTATTACTCTCTCCTTTCTCCTACACGTTTAGAGAGAGAGAGAGAGAGAGAGAGAGAGAGAGAGAAATAGAGAATTATGGAGAGTTTATTATCATTTTCTTTTTTTGTTGGTATATCTTTCTCCATAATTGTTCATTCCATCCCCATTCACTATAATTCTCTCTATTTCTCTCTCCACTCTTCCCCTTTCTCCTCCACATTTAGAGAGGGAGAGTGTGAGAATTATAGAGTTTATTATTATTATTTGATTTATCTTCCATTTTTAGGGGTGAGAGAATGAGTGGGTTTAGGGTTTGTAATTATATGCCTTTTTAATATTCGACTCTTCCCCTTTCTCCTCCACGTTTAGAGAGAGAGAGAGAGAGAGAGAGAGAGAGAGAAGAAAGAATTATAGAAAGTTTATTATGATATTTGTTTCATATTTAATTTTGAGGGGTTTTTGATCATTTGGGGATTTTTTCGGGTGTTTTTTGGTCATTTGGGAATTTTTTTTTGTAGATGTAAATGGTTTTTTAGTCATTTTGAAAAAGTATACCAAAGACAGGGAGTACGTACTTTTATATAGTAGTATGATATATCAATCAAGTATGCTAACACCCATTGTGTCTATCTCTCTCTTCCCTTTTTTTCTGAAATTACTCTCATATCTTTCCTGAATGATACTCCATCATGTGATCTTATTGGTGCTATCCGTTAGTATACTTGATATCGGCGGTATACCATACCTATCCCTCTCCCTATATATATATATATATATATATTTACACACTCTCTACAGACTACTTGAATGAAGATTGGGAACACCATTTATTTCAACCAAAAATAAAAAAGAATCACCATTAATTTATCTAACTATATATCTATTATATGATCCCAAATCAATTTAAAGATATTAATAAGAACAACTGATTGATTACCATCTGATTTGAATAATAAGCTTATAATTAAACAGGTGCAGGGATGTATTATTAATGGGGAACACATATATGGTCCCCACACGTGACACTGCCTAATTAATGATCCCTAATCTAAAAGGCAAACCCTAAGTACTGTGTAGCTTCTAGCTCAAGCATCAACCAGTGTGGCCCAATAGGAACACATGTGAAAGCACTAATAAAGATGAGATTTCCACCTTTCATGAGGGGTACATCAATAAGGGTGATATTTTTTCCTTTCATGAGGGAGAAAAAAGTCATTCACCCCTTCCATGACTTAAATGTAGGGGTCACATTTTATTTTATTTTATTTTATTTTATCTTTATTACAAATTAGGAGGATAAAAAGGAGTGGGGACTAGATATACTAAGAAGATACAATGTACTTTAATAAACTTACCAAAATGATCAAAAATTTACATTATGCTTTGAAATTTGATATGTAACTAATCCAAATCATCTATTATCTATTCAAGAGTAATTATCACTCCCCTCCCCTTAACTATAGCTAAATATATATCAAGTTCCCTATGTTTTTGCAAATATTTCATTCTCTCCTCTCAAGTGAAAAGATTCTATCTACCGTGCCTGGACATTTATTATGACTGTTAAGTTTTGCAGTTTTTTTCTAATGACCGAAAAACCCCCTTTCCTTTAGCTGTTAAGTCTGCTACCCGATACAGCCGACGGCGCCGAGGACTCCACCGCGCAGTGAAGAGTCAGGATCTTCAACTTGTGGGCAACGCCGGAGATTGAACAGATTGAACCTTCTTTCTCCCTGCTCTCAGACCTGACGCCTCTTATTGGTGATGATGAGGGTGATATTGTAATCACCTTCGTGGTCACGGAAGAGTGGCTGGGCTTCATAGGCTCCGATCCCAAGCCTACTAATTTACGGCTATGCTCTATCCCCAACGTCACATCGTTGGAGAAGGGCCGTGCCGTCGACTTCGTGGAAGCCGTAATGACGAGGATGGAAGGTCCATTCGAGGAGTTTCTGGACCAGCTTGAAACACCAGCGACGGCTATGATTACCGATAATTACTTGACGTGGTCATAGCGGTGGGGAATCCAAGGAATATTCTGGTAGCATCGCTTTGTACCAATTCGCCGTCCGTCTTCTCGGTGATCTACCATCAACGCAGGAGAAAATTAGGTTTTTCTGCAAAAGGGCAAAACATAATCGATCTGAAATTGCTAAACTATCTGAAATCCCTCCCTGCTGTAAGCTTGATGCGTAGAGATTACATACAGACTGGGAAAAACTGCGTAGTGTTCCAATCCAATTGTGAATAAATCAAGATGATTCAGTAGTCTGTGAGGAGAGAATGAAATTAGACGAAATGCAGCACCCACGAGCCTAAAACTAGTAGATCAAACAAGATGCACTCTTAATAGTAATTGAAAGATAACCACTCGCAAAAACTGAAAACAACACTAAGGATCTGAAACTAAGATTTATATTTGTAGAAATTTTAACCTACGAAGAAGATTTACTGACACCGAGACAATCGAAAGTACCTGAAGATGGGATGAAGCAAGAGCAAGCGTTGGCTATAGCGAGAGATTACGATTCCTTCGATTAGTCTCCCCTCACCGGCCAGTGAAGATCTGATGAGGTTCAATTCTCAAATGGAGAAACACAAAAAGAAAAGAGAAACAGCCGCCGAAGATGACACAGAGTTCGACCTGTTCAATCTTCGGTGTTGCCCACACGTTGAAGATCGTGACTCTTCACTGCGCGGTGGAGTCATCGGCCCCGTCAATTGGATCGGGTAGCATACTAATCAGCTAAAGGGTTGGGGGTATTTCGGTCATTAGAAAAAAAAAAAAGAGAAAATTGCATTGCCACCCCCCCTGAACTTTGGTCGTTATTCAACGCCACCCCCTGTACTTTTCGAAACGTCAAAGCCACCCCCTAAAAATTCAAAAAATTTCAAATCGGTCCCTGCCGTTAGCCGACCGTGAGAAATGAATGAAAACCGGTTAGTTTTTTTCTAATATACCCAAAATACCCCCACCCTGAGTGAGAGGACAATATTGCCCTCTCCTTTATTTCCTATCTTCTAAACCCATACCCTCATCACATCTCGCCTCTCTCATCTCTCATCTAACTGCTCACTCCTCTCACTCACTCGGCCGGTCACTCACTCGGCCGGACAAGAAGACGAAGACCCTCCTCCGGCGTGCGATTCTCCCCTCCTCCGGCGTGCGATTCTACCCTCCTCCGGCGTCCGAACCTCTACCCTCCTACGGCGTCCCATTCTACCCTCCTCCGGCGTGCGAACCTCTACCCTCCTACGGCGTCCCATTATACCCTCCTCCGGCGTGCGATTCTCCCCTCCTCCGGCGTCCGAACCTCTATCCCAAGGTATGTAGGGTTCGGTTTCTTCTTCTTCCTTTCTAATTTAGGGTTCTTCTTCTCAAGTTAATATAGAGTTTATGCACTTTGGATTGGGAAAAAAGAAAGTAAAATTTTTTCTTGGAGCTCTTTGGAAGAAGACCTGTGAAATGTTTGTTATATGCAGTGCAATTTTCTCTTATTGTTAATTGGCCACCAGAGCACAGCTAGCAGGTGTGGTCAGTATTTATAGACTTCAAACTTTATCAATTCTTGGAGGGTTTGAAAACCCTTTGATCCCCACACAAGACCCTAAATAGGCAACTGGAAAGGGCAGTAAAACCAACCATTTTGGGTGTTTGGAGCAATAAGCCACTGAAGTAGAGCTGTATAGTGTAGAAGGTTTCCTTCATAAATAAAAAAAATGGCCACTTCTTGGACTATATAGTCCCACAATGGGTTTTTATTTACAATTCTGTAAGGAAATGGTAGATGATGAACATCCCAACTAGACAATCCGCTTAACAAATATCTCAGTGATTAGTGTTTGGCAGCCAGCCAAAGGGGGTCTAATCCCTAATTCCCTACTAGTTGGCCACTTCATTTTGTATTTAGCTATCCAAGATAATGAAGTCCAAGTCTCAAAGCACCCACAGTTCCCATATGCACAATATAATAAAGCTTTCACTTTTTGGGTATTTCATTCATCCCTCCTACAATAACCCATGCAGCTTTGAAAAAGAGAAAGATTGGATTGCTATCTCCAAATTAAAAGCACAAAGAACAGGAGATCTAGAGATAGAGAGAGAACGAAGGGAAGACAAAAACTAGGGAGGAGCACAAAGCTTAATATAATCTCTAATGGTCATTCTAGACTGAGATGAGCACAGAAAGCGAGGGTGTTGGTGGGGTTTTGGAGAGCCATTGACAAAATGGTTTAGTATTGAATATAACAAAACCTGTGTTTCCTTCTTTTTTTGACTTTGAATTGATTGAAATACTTGAAACTTGAAAGAGAGACAGCAACCAACATGGGTAATGGAAGCCCATGTGATATCTCAGTCTCAGTTTGACTTCTTTGTTACATATTCTTTTTTTTTTTTTGGTAAGGTTCTCTGTTACATATTCTCTGTTTGTTATATGCACCAACCAAGGGAACTTGACACTGTTCAGTGTGTAAGAACCTTACCAGTAGGTAAAACAATACCCTGATCCAATAGGAAACCATAGTAGAAGTAATAATTTCTTGTTGTAGTCTTCCTAGAACCAAATGGAACTTCCATTGGTTCCCCCCCCCCCTCTTTTTTTGCTCTTTCTTCTAACCTTTAAGGTAAGTATGTGACCCATTCATATCAGCTTAATGTGTGATCAAGTAGCACATCTGTGAATTAGTCTTCAATCATCTAGAGGTTTTATAGTTCCTGCATCAGAGGTTCACGATTTCTATCGACTTACGTTCTGTTGCTGCTGTAAAACATATTCTCTCCCTCTCTTGAACACGATATATTATCTTATTATACGGCCGGATAGAGAGGGCAAAATGACAACCTCATCCCTCAAGAAAGTTAGAAAAGATCAATTATTTATGTTAAGTGTGGATTGATGATTTAACCAGATTATTTTGTTATGAGAAAATATATGGGAAAATAGTTGATAGTTGATAGTTGAAAATTACTATGATTAGGTTCTCTGTATTATGCATTGCTATGATTGGTCCTTGATTTTGATTTGAAAATTTCTTTTTTGGATGTATAAATGCTTTGACTTGTATATGGAATCTAAAATCTTTGATGAAAAGTTTACCATTCTAATGAGTATTAAGTAATGTTACTAATTTTCTCTGTTTTCACATTTTTTTTTTTTTAGCAATGAATGTTAAGTGTGCTATTGAATACCATTGGAGTGGGAAGACTATAGTTAAAATTGTTGATCCAGACTTATATGGCTACTTGGACATGGTGTATGACATCTACAATGAACTCACCACACATGTGCCTGTGGGTCATAATGTAGTTTTCCAAGCGAAGTGTATACTACCAAACAATGAGATGAAGGAGGTAAAAGATGATCCATCAGTGTATGAGTTGTTTGGCTTGCATAGTTGTGATATGATAAATATATATGTGGATGACATTGTTCACAGCAAGTCTGCAACCGATGAATTTACAGTTAACCGATTCCCTAGCAGTTTGGTTAATGATAGAGATGGTGAACTTGAGGATGAACCTAGTGGACAATGTCAACAGGCTCTACAACCATATGGTGATGGTCCTGGTAAGAGCAAGGGAAAAATGGCTGTGTGTAGGGCTACTACTGATGCTAATAGTAGTGGAAGTGGAAGTGCTACTGCTTGTGCTACAGCTACTGCTAGGGGAGGTAAAGATACCAAGACCATTGCAAGGTGTGTGAGCATTGCTACTTCTAGTGGAAGAGCTAGTAGCAGAAGTGAAGCTACTGGTAAGAGACTGAGAGTGTCTGATGAGGTTGTCAGGGCTGTTAGCAACAGCAATGCATGTTCGGATGACTCTATGGTTGGATCTGATGAAGAGTGGAAAATTGGCAGCGAAGACGAGTGGGATGATGAAAGTGAAAAAGAAGATGGTCAGAATGACTCTGAATCTCCAGAGAATGATGGGTATGGGAAAAATGATGAGGATCCAATTGATGATGACCTATCTGGATATGAATCTGGAGAGTATTATGGCAAATTTGGTGAACAGAACTATGTGGGTGAAGGTGGCAAGGTGAAGATTGCTGAAGGTAATGTATATGGAAATGTGCACCATTTCAGGGAAGCTTTGAGAGAATATATACTACAAGAGGGGTTTGATATTATCAGACTGAAAAATGAACAAACTAGAGTTACAGTTATATGCAGAGCACCAAATTGTTCATGGAGATTACATGCTTCACCTACATCAGATGGTATCACCTACATGGTAAAGACATATAACCCAGTTCATACATGTATTAAGGCAACCAAGAACAAGTCTGCTACATCTAGATGGATAGCAATGAAACTTCTTCAACAACTGAAGGTTCAACCAGAAATGAAAATAGAGACCATGGCTGATCACATGCAGAAAACATATGGTCTTCAGTTCCACTATACCAAGCTGTATAGGGCACGTAGGATTGCACGTAGGTTAATTTGAACCATTACATGTGTGATTGTAGAGTTTGGGAAGGCACTGGTATACCTTGTCTCCATGCTGCAGCTTCTATATCATACATAAGGGGAGAGTTGGTCAACTATTGTGATCCATTTTTCAGTATTGGAAAATACTTGGATACATACAAAGAGATGATCCATCCACTTCCAGATTTGGCAGTATTGAAGGATGATGCTCCTAATGAGAGAGTACTACCACCAAGTCTGAAGAGGTTACCAGGTAGACCTCACAAAATCAGGAGAAGAGAAGCAGGAGAAGCACTTCCTTCAGATTTCAGGAAGAGATCATCATCAATTAGGTGTGACATCTGCAAGAAGGAAGGACACAATAGGAGGACATGCCCGAGGGCTGGAGATGCTAAGCAGGATGGATGTACTAGTAAAAAGAAGAATATAAAGGTAAATGCAATTCATTTTATTTATTTATTTGAAACTTGTTTAATAAAAATCTCATGCTTATTTGTTGTTGTGTAGGAGAAACATAAAGGAGAGAATGAAGATGGAATCAAGACATCTCAACGACTAACTAGATCACAAGCATCTATGTCTAGCACAGTGGGATGTTTACAAGACAAGGTATTGACCAAGCAAAAGACCAATCGAGCAAAGAGGACAGCAAGGGAGAGGGAGAATAAATGAAGTACAAGCAAGCTGGATGTTTCAATTTAGAGCAAGAGAACAATATTGTATAAATTTACTTTTTATGACCTTAAGACAGTTGGATCCATCAGTGTATGGTTTTGGATGTTTTTGATGAGTTTGGTTTTGTGTTAAGATCTATTTCTATTTCACACTATTTGTTGTTGTGTATGGTATAAGTTGTGATGAAAACAGGAATTTGAACCTCTTGGTGCTTCAGGGATATGTTTTGGATTTTTTTTATATGGTTTATATTGTGATGAAAACAGGAATTTGAACCTCTTGGTACTGCAGGGATATGTTTTGTATTTTTTTTGTATGGTATATATTATGATTAAAACAGGAATTTGAACCTCTTGGTGCTGCAGGGATATGTTTTGTATTTTTTTTGTATGGTATATGTTTTGGATATGTTTGGATTTTTTTATATGATATTTACAGGTATTAAATGTCATTTTATAGCCAAAATGCTGCCCGTTTACAGTCAAAATGCTGCCCGTTTTGAGTCAAAATGCCGCCCGTTTGTTGTCAAAACTTATCACAATGTTAGCACTCTCTCCATCAAAATGATACCCATTCAATTTTGAGGGTCATGATTAATCAATAACTTAGTCATAAGAACAGTGAGAATGAACGATTTCATTTAATTCAGATTCTTACATACTTGACACAACTTCATATTAATGCTTGTAAAGTCATTTTTTAACACATAACACTAAACACACCACCACAAGCACACCAATTACAATTTTCATCGTTCTATACGCTTTCTCTAAATACTTAATTCTTTTCTTCAAGCCACGAATATCTTCTTTCATCTGTTGACTTTGGATTCTTTCACCAACAACTGCTTCTAAATTAGTTGCAGGGGATGACAAAAGTCTTGGTGCAGCTATAGGTTCACACCATGAGAAGTATCGACAACCTCTTGGTGCTTCAGGGCAACAGTAGTACAACATATTTGGGTGTGAACTAGACTCTGAGATTCGCACCAATGCCCTTTTGGGTCCAGGACATTTGCATCTAACATTCACAAACCTTAACCCACTTTGACTGCTGTCATTGACACTCGCAGTAGACATCGGTTATCTGCAAAATAAACATGGTAAAAGTGGATTATTATTACTTAGCATCAAGATTATGAGAAACGCTCAAACACAGGGAACACAAGTCATAGATGTTTCCTCAAAGAAAACCCTGAAACTTACAATGTAACTTGACCAGCCTCTTCAAAGCTCTACAAAGCAACAGAAACAACCATATTCATTAGCAGTCAAGCTATTGGAAACAGAACAAATTAAATGACAAAGCAGATTTTACTATGATGGCAAAAGTGATAGTCATTTTACTTGGCTTGTGAATTAACCAATTGGGGATGCTTGAATTACAATTGGGGATGCCCATTGCCCTATCTTGATGTGTGATTTGAGTTTCTCCCATTTTGTTGATAAATTTCTCTTTTACTATCAAAAATGCTTCAGAAAAACAAACTAAAATATGTTCAAATGATTGGGCTTCAGTTATTATATTTCCAGTGATAACAAACTTCTCATTCTGTAGGCATATCATGGGAAATAGGCTTTTTGTATTATGGTTTTGTAATCACTTGCCATAGCCATAATCCATTCGTCGAATACATGTCGGGCATGGGGTTCTCTATTGTCTTGGGATCTCGTCTAGTGGAATGCAGAGTCAAGCATTCCTGCTAATCAAACACATGGACTTGAGGATAAATTGGTTGGAAAATGGTTGAAGATGGGGAAGAAGGCTAAGAACAGGTTCGAATAAGCCAACGATGTATGATTATCCAGGGGTTAATGGGAGGTGCTCACATGAGCTTATAGCTAATACTGTGGCAGTTCACAGGCTTAAGAGATGTGATCAATGGTACCATGTACTAAAATTCTTCAATGTCACCAAGGGGCTTCAACTTGAGAAGAAGAACCCTAAATTAGAAAGGAAGAAGAAGAAACCGAGCAACAACATACCTTGGGATAGAGGTTCGCACGCTGGAGGAGGGTAGAATGGGACGCCGTAGGAGGGTAGAGGTTCGGACGCTGGAGGAGGGTAGAATCGCACGCCGTAGGAGGGTATAATCGCACGCCGGAGGAGGGGAGAATCGCACGCCGGAGGAGGGGAGAATCGCACGCCGGAGGAGGGTCTTCGTCTTCTTGTCCGGCCGAGTGAGTGAGAGGAGTGAGCAGTTAGATGAGAGATGAGAGAGGCGAGATGTGATGAGGGTATGGGTTTAGAAGATAGGAAATAAAGGAGAGGCAATATTGTCCTCTCACTCAGGGTGGGGGTATTTTGGGTATATTAGAAAAAAACTAACCGGTTTTCATTCATTTCTCACGGTCGGCTAACGGCAGGGACCGATTTGAAATTTTTTGAATTTTTAGGGGGTGGCTTTGACGTTTCGAAAAGTACAGGGGGTGGCGTTGAATAAAGACCGAAGTTCAGGGGGTGGCAATGCAATTTTCTCTTATTTTTATTATTTAAACAATTGAAGTTATAATTTTCAAGTTCTAATTCTAGGCTTAGTTCTAGGTAACAAGAATAAGCTATGAAGCATGTCTTTCAAGTTCAATTTTTTTCTTCAGATTTGTTTTCTCTAGTACTAGAAATTTCAGATTTGGTTTATTCCAGATCTAGTTTTTAATGTTGATAGTATCTCAAATCGATCAAGTTTTTAGTTCAAGGGTTGAAGTTCAAGTAAGTAGGCTCTTTCAGTAGTCTTCTCTCCCCCTTCTCATTCCCTCTTCTGATTACCCTTTCTTTCTTAATTTAAGATTTTAATTTCAGTCGTTACATTATCGCTATCCCTTTCCCCCAAGGTTCATGGCTAATGTATGTGTTAGCTTTGCCCCTCCTAGCCATAGAACTATCATTTTATTGTTTTTATTTTAATTGTCTCCCTTTCCCTAAAGCCAAGTAGAGTAACCCTTGTAAGAGTGACTCTCTGGTCAAGTACGGAAGCTCATATTATTATGCATCCATCGGGCTAAGTAGAGGAACCTACTTGTGAGTCACTCTCTAGCTTTATCCCCTTTCTTTTACTTTATTTTCATTTCAATATTTTTTTTCCTTCATTGCTTTTTAATTGCGTGGCGTGTTTATTTTCAGCTATTTATTTATTTAATTTTAATTGTGTGGCTTGCGTGTTTAAATTCTTAGATGACAAATGGTTAGGACGTTATCTTAGATACATATGTTTAGGACGGTAATTAGAATTAGATCATAATCATTAATCGGTTCACTTTCTCATTATTAAAAGAAGCAAAAATATAAAGTGGTGGCTCTCCCTGTGTTCGACCCGTAGCTACACTGATCCATACGCTTGCAGTTACGTTTTAAAAACTCAAATAGAGCTCTGCCTTCACTCCTCCTCCTTCCCTCCCCTTTTGAGCTTCTTTGGGCCTTCGAAGCGATCTTCATAAAGATTCGAAGTTCTGCTCGGATCTTCGAAGTGTTCTTCGGGGTTTTGAAGAACTTCAATCCAAGTTTTAGTTCAATTCATTTTTTTTTCCAAAAATGAAAAGGTTTTAGCTTCCCCCTTTGAGTGCTTTTGATTTTTTTCCAAAAAAGAAAAGTTTCAAGCCGAAGCCCTATTCGAGTGCTACCTCAGCCTTGCCTTCCATAATCCATCCCCAGTCGAAACTCTGCCCTAGTGCCCCTGGAATATTTTCTAAAAGTAGCTGGTCCCAGTGAAAGCTTTGCTCGAGTGCCCTTAGAATCTTTCCAAAAGTAGCTCATCCCTAGTGGAAGTTCTGTTGGAATTAATAGTCAACAAACAAGCCAATCCGAAGTCAGACCTCTATTCGTAAATAACCATAGTCAACATGTCCTGAAATCGGAAGTTGGAGTTCAAGACCATCTTCCCTCGAGCGCAGAGAATCTACAAGAAAAGTCAGCATCAACCAGGGGCCCACTCTTCTTTGACCCGAAACAAGGGTCAAATTCAATTATACTCTCTCTCCTCATTGAAGCATAATGTAGATATCTAGTTAACCTTGCTTTAACATAAATAGTTGTTTTTATTTAATGTACATATGTTTGATAATATAGACATGCATGCGGAATAGAAATAAATTATGAAAAATGTTTGTTCTTAAGCATCTAGTAGGAAAACCGATTGAACCGAGTAGAGTGGGTGCCTAACACCTTCCCAATGCTATAACCTAACTCTTACCCTAAATCTCTAGACCAAACTAATTTTTGGGCCCTTTTCTCAAGAATCGGGCCCACCCCTCGGGTCCTAGGCCCATAACCCTAGGTGGCAACTCCACACCCTTTTTGTATGATCCCAATCGCCCTTATTGGACTATCATCAAACCCGTCTTTATGATAAACCTGGTACACCTACAAAATAGGCCTCCACGTATTTTTGAGCGGTGATATGGCGGTGCGGGGCTCAAAAAAGCACACACGAAAGCACTCCCTACCTTATCCACCAAAGGATATTAAGAGAGAGGTGAGAAGGCCCAAATCCTAGAGACCTTCCCCCTGACGGGGAAATCTCCAATCCGAGGCCCGCTACCTCACAGTGGTGACTCCACTAGGAATTTGTCAAGCTTCCGATACTAGATGCTACCTTTAAATGCAAGAATATTTTTCACCACATCTGTTTGAAAGAATGTTTGGCTAACCCCATGTTTGTAAATTATATTCACTAACTGCATCATGCATCATGCATCATGCTCGAAGTGAAATCATTTGGTGAGGATACTCCCTGTCATGCCCGCACCCTCAGGGAGGTTAGTGCATGACATACTTAGTACTCTGAGAGCAAATGATAGTCGCTTCCTATATAAGAGTGGAAGGTATTGTCAAATGGGGATGATGTTACAATTGTACCAACACCCTCGGGGAGGTCCGTGCACTTTATAACATTCTGAGATCGAATGCGTCATCAAATGGCAAGGATGTTCGTAATTGTACCAGCACCCTCGGGGAGGTCCATGCACTTTATAATATTCTGAGATCGAATGATGGTTACCCTACACTACACTTCACACACGTTCACTCATGCTTCCACCAACCCCATAGTGGTCCTTACCATCCCCTCATGTGAAGTCATGTAGAATGGGGTAGGGAGTTACACCCTTGGCCAAGTACCCTTGAGGTACATTAAAGGATCAGTACCTAGCGTATATCGATCTTGTCAAGGTAGCCTTGTCGGTCCTATTGCATCCACTGCATACTCAGCATCATATAGAAAATAGATGGAGAAGTTAGGAGTGCCACAAGTTAACTATCGAACTTGTTTGTGGTCTTGGAAAGGAATTTTCCTACATTATATTGCCGTAATAAAGAATTGCTTTCCTAAGTGGGTTTCAGATAAAAGGTGTCCCTCCTCCTTAAGAAAAACGTCCAGACATGTGACTTAGGGGCAATCCCATCAAAGTTGCGTAAAGTCCCAAGAAGTCCCGAGGAAATCGGGAGGAAGGACATCTAAGTGGAAAAAAGAGCATGAAAATCATGACTTTATTACATGGAATGTTTTATAGGAATGTTCTCAACAAGTCATTTATATGAAATTCTCACCAATGATATAAAGTGGACTAAGGGCACGTTCCCCTATCCACTTTCTATCATATAGTGAACTAACTCTGGATGAATTATTGATTGATCAAAATAGATGAATTATTGAACATAGGATGGCGTATCAGAGATCTAAAATAAATCACATTTTGGTTTCGGCACAATTCTACATCTCAAGTACTCGCTGCAGTCCATTTGGACATGCCAGGGCAGTTGGTTGACTCATTTAAGTCCAGTGTCACTTACATTGTCTCTCTGAGATTGTCTACTACTAAGTGAGTGCATTTTAGAAGATATAGATCCAGCAGATAGTGAAACTCTAGTTCAGGCATGGGTACACCCTGTTGAGGCATTACAAGCTGAAACGAAAGAAGTAAGGACCAGGTTAGCACAAGTACTCCACATACTTTAGAACTCTTCCAGAGTTGATCCCACTCTGACTACAGCAGAGCAAGAGCAAAATGGACCTATGGGACAACAGGGAGCTTTTCCCACTAGTCAGAATGGTCAAAGAGGAGTCTACTCTCAAATCCCCCCTCCAAGGGTGGTGATCAAGGATGAAGAAGAAGAATTTGTAGCATATATCAGAATAGAACCTCCTGATACGGAGAGAGAAAGAAAGCTCCGAGAACAACTGAAGAAACTAGAAGATTTGATCAGACTTGGGAAGAGCCAAAAGAGTCAGATGGCAGATTCTGATGATATGAGCTTCTTCTCTAGAACAAGAATCCATAAAAAGTTCAAGTGGAAAACTAATAGGTTTGATGGATCAGGGGATCCTAAAACACACTTGAAAGTCTTCCTTAGCATTACTAAGTTATGGCAACTAGCAGACAATCAGATGGGTCAAGCATTTATATTGACATAATCAGGAATAGCTTTGAGATGGCTCACGCAGTTGGAGCCAGGGCAGACATAGAATTGGGCAATGTTTGTAAAAGCATTCACCAAATAGTATTTGTATAACACTAAGGTAGATGTGAAGCGTTGAGAGCTAGATACCTTGAGGCAACAACCTAGGGAAGGGTTCACCGCCTTCTTGATGAGGTTTAGGGACAAGGCCGCCAAGATGGCAGAGTGGCCTTCTGAAGCAGAGCAAGTAGATATACTAATCGAGACTATGTCTAAGACCTATTATGATGTCCTCTACTACCAACACTTGCAAACATTTGAAGAGTTGATAGCTACAGGGATACGTATTGAGAATTGGATTCTAAGGGAGGCACAGTACGGAGGAACGTCTCAAGATGCCACGAAGAGCTCAAATGTTAGACGAGGAAAGGATCCTGAAACCAATATTGTTAGTTCAACCCAACAGTCAGTGGCGGCTATATCTCCATCACAACCCTTTGTGGTACAAGCGGATGCTTCGGCTTAGAGGCCTCCTCATCAAAGAAGGCAGTTTTCAGACTTGGGGATGCCAATCACAGCAGTATATGAGAAACTGTAGCAAGGGTAATTGGGAATAGTGGCTCCAAGAGTGATGTCCAATCCTCTCCCAAATTGGTACCGGGACCATGAGTATTGTGCTTATCATACCCAGAAGGGACACTCCACTGAAAAATATCTAGGGTTGCAGTATGCAGTTCAAGATCTGGTGGATAATGGGATGATTGAAGTCAAAGTCAAGCAATCTTCTAATGTTACTACCAACCCACTGCCAGATCATGGTACAACTGGTAATCTGGAAGATGATGAGTCGGAAGAAAGTGACCCCACTCAGTTCATTTAGCTGAAGAAGCAGAAGGGTCGTCAGACTGCCCATGACTATCAAAAGATCTTGGCACAAAGAACAAAGGCCATAAAACTTCCCTATGTAGAAGAATCATCAAAGTCATCAGAAAAAGCAGAAGGGCAGATGTCCACCTTCCCTCCTTCATCTAACCAACCATCTCCTCCCTATTGTCCTGGATCGAACCTTCCATCATCATCCAATCAACCTTTACCTCTATCCAACTACCCCCAATATCCACTATACAATCCTCTACCTCTACAATATTATCACCCTCTACATCACCAACAACCTTTACCTTATCCTCATAGAGAGGAAACCCCATCTACCTCTCATCATACACCCACTCCATCTTACCATTCACCATCTCCATTAGGATACCTTACCTCTAACGTTACATCCCCATCATACCATCCTGCTTTATATGCCTCATCAACTTCCTATGAATCCCATTCCCAAGTTTCAGTTCATAACCCAAAGGAAGGATGGTTTGGTAGGTACGATTGGAGGAATATACAGGAATTGCCCGATTGATCGAAAATGAATTCATCATCAGGATTAGTGAATGCGATCCCACACCTCTGATTCAGCTAATGGCCTCACCAGAGCATAAGTCAAAAATAGTTGAGGAAGTTTCAGATGATCTCCTGAGGACAGTGATAGCACTATCAGTCGGGGAGCAGATTAAAAAAGATGCCTCCCTAATCCACATAGGAAGTGACACAGAAGAAGATGAATCAGATGAAGAATCCAGTGAGGAGGAAGTCATTGAGAAAGAAGACACTGACAATAATGACAATGATGATGACAGTGATAGTGCTCATCTAGACTGGGATGACTACCTTGGGCCATGGGAGTAGGATGTAGATGATGAATCTGTGTACTATTCCCCCAGGGATCCAGGAAGTTACTTAATGTTTGCCATCGGTAGTGAAGACAACCTTCTCTCTACATAGAAGAAGGTGATTCCACGTCAGATTCAAATGATGATGGGCTTGAAGATGAAGGAAGGGCAACAAATGTTTACATGGAAGAGAAAACCCCTCTATTAGAGATGGAAGAAAAGATCTGTGAGAATTATTCAAACATACTAGAAATGCAAAGAAGGGTGGATGAAATCAGCCAGATACTAGGCGAAGTGACTGTCAGTGAACAGTACTACAAGGAGCAACTAAATGACCTGGAAGAAATTGGGCCACAAGATACATTTGTAGAGGTGGTGGACGCTGCATTCCAAATGTTGTCCAATGCGGTTAAGAAGATGAAAGCTAGGGCTCTCGATGTCTGTGGAGGACCTCGACTCCCTACCCCAAGCTGAGAGGGGGAGTCTGATGAAGATGATTCGATGGTAGGGATAATTACCATTATGTATAGTGATGATGAAGATCATTATCCCACTGAGATCATTATAAAGAAGCCCGTCACTGTGATGGAAACCAAGAGTGGTAAAGACTATAAAGGCAAGGCTCTAGCGGTAAAGCAGCCCAAGAATTATGAGGCAGGTTCTAGCAGCTTGAAAAAGGAACCAGAATATCCAGTGTTAGCTTAGTTGAAGAAGGCTTAAGCCAGCATTTCCATCTGGGGATTGTTGATGGCTTCTCCTCTCACTGTGAGGCAGTATTAAAATCCCTCACTCATGTATAAGTATCGATTGAGATTGACCCGATGCGGCTTTCCCACATAGTAGGGGCAACATACTCAGTACAATCTCTAGTATTCTTAGATGCTGACATTCCCAATGGGGGTCATACAACAACGCATTGTATATCATGGTGGATTGCCTCAACAAAACTGTTCCTCAGGTCCTCATCGACAATAGGTCGGCCTTGAACATCTTGCCTTTAAGATCAGCCAGCAGCATTGGCATCAACATGAGTGAAATGAAAGCAACAAGCCAAACCATAAGGGCCTATGAAATTCTGGGAATACTCACCTTGGCTGTGATTATTGGCCTGGTGAAATTTAATGTCAACTTCCCAGTCATTGATATACTGACTTCCTTCAACATGCTATTGGGGAGGCCGTGGTTACATCATGCTAAGGCTGTGTCATCTAGCCTCCACTAGAAAGTCAAGTTCATATATGAAGGAAAAGTGATTGTCGTCTCAGGGGACCCGGAAGTAGTTAATACTGTGGCCAGTATAGAGAAAGATGAAGAGAAGACAGAAGAGGTCCGCCTCAGAGGATTTGAGATAGAAGGCACTTGTGCTGTGATTGCAAAAGGGGCAGTCAAAGCAAACACCTCGGTTGACTATGAGGCAACATTGAGCCCTCCTCTGGGCCAAATGATGAAGAACATGAAGTACTTCCTTGGTATGGGATTGGGAAAGTACGCACAAGGTGTATCCAAGTTACCAACCCCAATTGTCAACAAGGGCAAGAATGGATTGGGGTATGCTCCTCCAAGTAAGGGCAAGTCCAAATATTGAAGATGGCAAGAAAAATATCTACCACTTACTACCCCACTCTCAATGGGTGCTTTATAAGAGAAGGAGAAGATTTTCCATTATATGGAAATGTTGAGCCATGGTTTGATGAGACCGTCGCCAAAATGCAACCAGGATTCAAAGTGTTCTTCCAGGATGAGTTCGACTGGGTGACATATGAAGTAGAACAGTTGCAAGTTTAGAAGAGTGATCATTTGAGTTGTATTACTGGAATAATTAAAGTTGCCTGCATTGAGAGTGGGTCTTCCAGTAGCAATCCCGTAACTTTGATCCGATCAAAAGAACCACCAAGCCCTAGGATTCTTCTGAAATGAGAATAGGAAGAGAAGATAAAGCTCACCTGGAGTCTACCTTTTCCCAATGATTTGTAGATCCACATCTGCTCTCTTCTATAGGAAACTTGAGCACAAGAGCTTTATGACCTAAACCAAGGCCGTTCAGGGGAAGAAGTATTTTTTCCAAGTAGAGAGAAGCTCAAAGGATGATGGTTTGCATGTACTGTGCTAGAACCAATTGTAATGGGAGATCCCGTGAAGGTGGTCAAAGACATGATCAGGGAGCGGGGATGGCTTCACTTAATAGGATGATGAAGCTGGACTACATAGAAGAGGGCTTGAGCAGCCTCGACTGTGACTCTTCCCTCAGTAAGTTTGGTTTCAGAGACCATGAAATTGGGCAGATGAAGTATGGCCCAAGGGAGAAGCTGGACAAGTACACCGCTGCCGTCGAAGAGGTAGCAGTAATCAGCCTGGAAGGAGAAGAAGACGGCCCTTTGCCTCACTCATCCACCAGTCTACTGAATCACTCCTGAACTAGATGAGATTTGGGGAGGACTTCAAGTTCACTCATGCCATTGAGTCAACCAAACAAATTATCACCAGCATCAAGTTGATCGTCGAGTCTGTCGATGAACCTTTTGTTTACAATTATGTCATCGAGTCTTCTATTGATGAGTCTATTGTTCCCATAGAGGAAAGTCAAGAGTCCATGTATGTTGGGTCTGTCACTCCTTCGTCATGAATAAAATTTCCTATTCCGAGTATGACTTGCCTCCTTTTTCCAATGATGATCTAAATGAATATCAAAAATTAATAAAACAATACAAACCAAAGAAAGCCCAACCCATCCGTGAGGATACCCGGGTTATTAATTTGAGAACTGATTAATGCCCTTGAGAGGTAAAAATTGGTTTCACCCCAAAAGATGAAGAAGCAGAACAGATGATCAACTTACTGAATGAATTTGCAGAAGTCTTTGCCTGGTCGTATAAAGATATGCCTGAAATTGACCCTAACATTGTAGAGCAACGTTTGCAGACTTACCCTGGGGCAAAGCCCATCAAGCAGAAGCTTAGAAGGATGCATCTTGAATGGAGTGAGAAGATTAGAGAAGGAGTCATGAAGCAATGGAATACAGATTTCTTACAAGTGGTAAAGTACCCCCGATGGTTTGCCAATATTGTACCAGTTCCAAAGAAAGATGGAAGAGTATGTATGTGTGTGTATTTTCAAGATCTCAACAAAGTGATCCCAAAGGATGATTTCTCCATTACCTCATATTGATGTATTGGTCAACAGCATCGCATGGCACACCTTGCTATCATTTATGGATGGATTCTCAGGATATAATCAAGTGTGTATGCACCCAAAGGATCATGAGAAGACAACCTTCACCACTCCATAGGGTACTTATTGCTACAAGGTCATGCCTTTCAGATTGAAGAATACTGGGACAACTTATTAGAGAGTAGCTACAACCATCCTACATGACATGATACACAAGGATGTGGAGGTCTATGTGGATGATATGATTGTGAAGTTAAGAGATCGACCAGAGCACATTCCCGCACTGAGACATTTCTTCGAAAGGATCAAGAAGTACCAGCTAAGGTTGAACCCCCAGAAGTGTGTGTTTCGGGGCAACGACAGGGAAGTTGTTAGGTTTCTTGGTAAGTGAAAGAGGCATCGAAGTTGACCCTTCAAGATCAATGTAATTCAAGAAATGCTCGCACCTTGCACAGAGAAGAAAATCCAAGGATTCTTAGGTCACATCTTGTACATTAGCAGGTTCATAGCTCAGTTGACCAAGATCTGTGAACCAATTTTCAAGTTGTTGAAGAAAGATCAGCCCACGAAATGGAACAACCAATATCAGTAGGCTTTTGAAAAGATAAAATAATATCTTATGAACCCGCCAGTGTTTACACCACCAGTGGAAGGAGAACTGCTCTTACTATATTTGTCAGTTGGAGAAAATTCTATAGGCTCGTTGCTAGCTCAGAAAGAAATAGATAGGGGGGCGGAGCAGGCCATATATTACCTCAGCAAGAAGTTTCTAGAGTATGAAACATGGTACACATCTCTGGAGAGAACCTGTGCTGCATTGATTTGGGCCACCAAAAGGTTGCGACATTACATGATAGCATATCCAGTACGATTGATCTCAAGGATGGATTCAATCAAGTATCTCTTCGAGAAACCAACTCTCACAGGAAGAATGGCTTATTGGTTGCTATTGTTATAAGAATTTGACATCACTTATCCTGCTCAGAAAGCTATCAAGGGGTAGGCTATAGCCGATCATTTGGCTACCTACCTAACAAAAGATGGAAGAACCCTAGATGATGCTTTTTCAGATGAAGAGATTTTAACAATTGAAGAAGAAGACACATCTAGCAAATGGCAGTTGTTCTTTGATGGAGCAGCCAACCAGATGGGGTGTGGTGCAAGGATTTTGATTGTCACTCCATATGGCCTTTATCTACCCTCGTCATTCCGCCTTGATTTTTCATGTACCAATAACATTGCTGAGTATGAAGCATGCGCCTTGGGACTTGAGATAGCTCTAACCATTGGAGTAAAAAGAATCAAGGTATATGGGGATTCGGCCATTGTCAGATGTCAGACACAAGGAAAGTGGAAGACCAGAGATGAAAAGTTGAAGCCATTCCAAGAACATTTGGAAGAGGTGATTGGACATTTTAAGGAGATCACATTTGAATACTTCCAAAGAGATAACAACCAGTTTGCTGACATCCTAGCAACCTTGGCATCGATGGTAGAATGCAATCCGATGGCCAAGATTCGACCATTCTTAGTGGAGCAAAGAAGCAAGCCAATCTACCAGAATACGGTGAATTCTCTCACCATAGATGGCATCTTGGTTTGCACACATTGTGGACTTCATCAGGGAGAGGAAGTATCTAGTTGAAGTTACTGATAGGGAAAAGAAGTCCCTGAGGAGATATGCTACCCAGTTCATCTTCCAAGGAGATTTGTTGTACAAAAGATCCTATGAGGGATATAGCTGTTGTGTGTAGATGAAGAGAAAGCTCAGACAATTATGGAAGAAATTCATCAAGGCCTTTTACGGACCCCATATGAATGCCAAAATATTAGCCAAGAAGATCCTCAGATTGGGATATTATTGGAATACAATGGAAGCAGATTGTGTCAGTTATATCAAGAAATGACACAAATGCCATATATTTGCCAACATTATACATATCCCGCCAATAGAATTGCACTCACTCAGTTCCCCTTGGTCATTCTCCACTTGGGGCATTGACATCATAGGGAAGGTCAACCCCAAAGAATCCAACGGACATGAGTTCATCTTGGTGGCCATTGATTACTTCACAAAGTGGGTTGAAGCCCAATCATATGCAGTTCTCACATCAGCCAAGGTAGCAAAGTTCATTCAAGAAAACATCATTAGCCAGTATGGAGTAATGCAAGAGTTTATATCAGATCAAAGATCCCATTTCTAGGGTAAAACTGATAAGATTTGCACAAAGTTCGACATCAAGAGACAGTGTTCTACCACTTATAGGCCATAGACCAATGGGGTAGTAGAAGCAGTCAATAAGAACATTAAGGTTATCCTCTAGAAGATGGCGGAAACACATAAGGATTGGGCAAACAAGTTACCACTTGCATTATGGGCATATTGGACTTTTGTGCGGTCCTTGACTGAAGCAACTTCATTCTCCTTAGTATACAGAGTCGAAGTAGTTTTTCCAGTAGAAATCCTAGTACCATACCGAAGGATACTGATGGATAGTCAATTAGCAGAAGGAGAAAACATGAAAGCTAAGCATGATGAGCTCAATTTTATTGATGAAAGGCATATGAAGGCCATGGATCATCTAAGGAAGTATCAACTAAGAATAGCAAGGGCTTTCCACAAAAATGTGAAGCCCCGACACATAAAAGAGGGCGAGCTTGTTCTTCATGAACAAAGAGCTCCAATTTATGATCTAAGAGGAAAGTTCTGGCCCAATTGGAGTGGCTCGTTTACTGTAAAAAAAATTCTACCGGGCAAACCAATGAAGCATACTGACCTCAATGGGGAAGAAGTATCAGGATTGGTTAATATGGATTAACTCAAGAGATATTATGTTTAATCGGGTGAATAGCCCAAACTACGCCAGACCTGATTCCTCCCAAGGGATACGTAGGCAACTTGACATGCTCAAGTGCGGTCTTAACCATCTTAAGGAAATAGATTGGTTCCCAGATTAATAATCAAAGTACTCTAAAAGATCATCATAGCTTGTGTTCCACAAGAATCGCCATTTGGCATATATAACCATCAGGAATCTGTCATTCCCCTATGGTCCATCACATCTCATCTAGATCTTCATTTTCTCCTAGAATCGTCATTTGGCATATATAACCATCAAGAATCCATCATTCCCTTATGGTCCATCACATCTCATCTAGATCTTCATTTTCCCCAAGAATCGCCATTCGGCATACATGGCCATTAGGAATTTGCCATTCCCCTATGGTCCTCCCAATACCTATCCAGGGTTTCATCTCTACCACCAAAGATTGCTGCCCGACACTATTACTCAAGGCTAGTTCATTCCCTACCCTTGATTAGTCAGGACTTTGATGTATAATGGTAAAGGTTTGGTTGTGACAATGGCTAATGTCATTATACCTCTTCTTTGCTTAATTTGGTTTCAAGAAAGATCATAGACTCTTTGGATGAGACTGAGGAAGTGGACGTTAAACATTGGCATCTCTACGCCAGACCTGCTAAAATCAGTGAATTTGTCTATGCACGACCAAATCAAATGTATGGAATTGCACCATGGCTTACTCAAACAAGCACCTCAACATTGGGACACTAATCTCCATGTATTTCGGTTCAAGACTGTTGAGATATGTCCAACTTCGGAGGAATTGGTGGATTTTTATCCACTCCAAGAATTCTCTCCTCACATTGTAGCTCATCTTTCCTCCCTTTGGTAGGATAATTGTATTCATGTAATCCATTTGCTTTCACTTGGTGATAAAGTATGGTGATGCTTGAATTTTCACATTATTCCAATTGCCCTGATGAATGCTTGAGTTGTGGAATTCAACATGCCTAAATAATCAAAATGCAGAAAAGTTTCTTAAAATTAAGAAATTCTTCATTTCAAAAGTACAAAGTACATAAAGAAAAGACAAAGAAAGAAAATAAAAGAGGAACAAACATGGGGAGGGAAAAGAAAAATCCAAAATGAAACACTATATCTGTATCTTTCCAGGAAAGGATCATTAATGATCAACATCCTCTTTGGTACCATATTTGGAGCAATCCATGGTAAGCATCATTACATCTGGTGGACAAATCTCATTACATCGGCCTCAGGTGGCCAAATCTCATTACATTGGCCTCAAGTGGGAAAATCATCATTACATAGGCTCCGAGTGGCCAAATCATCATTACATCGGCCTCAAGTGGCCAAATCATCATCGCATCGGCCTTAAGTGGCCAAATCTCAATGCACCGGCCCCGAGCAGGCCAAATTCATTTGACTGACCCTAGCGACCTACAATCATTTGCACTAGTCCAAAGGAGTCTAGTTTTATTGTACATCCAAACCAAGACTAAAGCCTAGATTGGATTGAAAGGCCCAACCTAGAAACCCCACTTAAGACCGGCATATGGAAGCCCGATCAAAGGAAACTAGGGTGAATTTGCTAAATCCCTTCTGCAGAGAGGGTTCAAACCTCTGCAAACAACATTTCTGGAATAGCACTTACCAAACCATATCAATCCCAAGTACTAACATCTTCTGCGGGAATGGTGTAAAATCCCTGCATGTAAGATTAGCAAACCAGGTAAGATTCTAAACTTTGACTAGTTAGAAAATATTACCTGGTGCATTTTCAACTTCGTCATTGTCGAGCAAGATGACTGCAGTACATGCTCTAGGTGACAAATATGGTCGTTCTTTTCTTTGCTCTTTGGCTGTTGGCACATGCCTCGGCTAAAGAGGGGTATTCTGTAGACACCCAATTTTTCACTCTCTCTCGGTAATGACGATACAAGGACGGTGGATGCAAACTCTCACTTCCAATCAATGGAGATGCTTGACAATGGTAATCTACCCTTAACCATCTCCAAACCTACCCAAACCCTAATTTTCCCAAAACCCTAAAACTCGATGCGAGAGGAAAGAGGGTCCAATTTTGACTTTTCTTATGCGAAGGAATCCAGTCAAAAGTGACCGTACAAATGGATAGTACTTGGAAATATGATTCCAACGATATATGGTGTGTCAAAATTAAACTTACGGATCTCCTGTAATCATTCCCAAAAGTTATTCCTAGCACTTCCAAAGATTTTCTGATATTTCTATATTTTTTTTTCAGAAAATTCCCCTGACAGTTGGGTTTTCTGTTAAAAATCCCACTTTTTGAGAAAAGATTTCATTTTCCAGAAAAAATCTTCTCCACTTTCAAAAGTACGAAAATATCTTGTCCACTTTCACAAGCAAGAGAAAATCTTCACCATTTTAAAAAATATCACATCACACTTTATGTAAAAATTAAGTGTCATTACCTCATTGATTAAAATTCTCCCGACAAATGAGTTTTCTGTTAAAAATCTCACTTTTTGAGAAAAGATTCTATTTGTCAGAAAATATCTTGTCCACTTTCACAATCAAGAAAATATCTTTACCATTTTCAAAAACATCACATCACACTTTATGTCATGTCACATCACACTTTTTGTCATGTCATTAGTCTTCACCCATTGGGTAAAAATTAGGTGTCGTCACCTCATTGATTAAAATTCTCTCGACAGTCGAGTTTTCTACTAAAAATTCTCTCGATAGTCGGTTTTTTGTAAAAATCCCACTTTTTGAGAAAATATTCTATTTGTTAGAAAAGATCTTGTCCACTTTTACAAGTAAAAAAATATCTTCACCATTTTTAAAATTATCATATCACACTTTATGTTATGTCACTGGTCTTTACCCACTGGGTAAAAATTAGGTGTCATCACCTCATTGATTTCAAAAAACTATAAATACCCCCACTTTCACTTATAAAAAGACACCAAAGACTCACTTAAGAGCAACCCCTTTCTTGTAGGAGCTCTGCCCCCTCTCCTCCTCCTTCCCTACCCCTTTGAGCTTCTTCGGGCCTTCGAAGCGATCTTTGTAAAGATTCGAAGTTCTGCTCAGATCTTCGAAGTGTTCTTCGAGGTGTTGAAGAACTTCAATCCAAGTTTTAGTTCAATCCATTTTTTGCCAAAAATGAAAAGTTTTTAGCTTCCCCCTTTGAGTGCTTTTAGTTTTTTGTCAAAAAAGGAAAGTTTCAAGCTAAAGCCCTGTTCAAGTGCCACCTCAGCCTAGCCTTCCATAATTCATCCCTAGCGGAAGCTCTGCCCGAGTGCCCCTAGATTAATTTTCAAAAGTAAGCAGTCCCAACCGAAGCTCTGCCCAAGTGCGTCTGGAATCTTTTCCAAAAATAGCCAGCCCCAGCGGAAGCTCTGCCCGAGTGCCCCTGGAATCTTTCCAAAAGTAGCACATCCCTAGCAGAAGCTCTACGCGAATCAACAGTCAACAAACAAGTCAATCCTAAGTCAGACCTCTGTCCGCAAATAACCACAGTCAAAATCTCTTGAAATCGAAAATTAGAGTTCAAGACCATCTTCCCCCGAGCCAGGAAAACCTACGAGAAAAGTCAGCATCACGAGGGGCCCACCCCTCTTTGACCCGAAACAGGTGGTGTCAAATTCAGGTATAATCTCTCTCCTCATTTAAGCATAATGTAGATATCTAATTAACTTTGCTTTAGTGTACATAAATAGTTTTTTTTATTTAATGTACATATGTTTGATAATATAGCCATGCATGCAGAATAAGAATAAATTATGGAAAATGTCTGTTCTTAAGCATCTAGTAGGAAGACCGGTTGAACCGGGTAGAGTGGGTGCCTAACACCTTCCCAACTCTATAACTTAACTCTTACCCTAAATCTCTGGACCAGACCAATTTTTGGGCCCTTTTCTCAGGAATCGGGCTCAGCCCCCGGGTCCTAGGCCTAAACCCTGGGTGGCAACTCGACACCCTTTCTGTATAATCCCAATCCCACGTATTGGACCATCATCAAACCCCCATCTTTATGATGAACCTGGTACACCTGTGAAATAGGCCTCCACATATTTTTGAGCAGTGATATGGCGGTGTGGGCCACAACATCACACACGAAAGCACTCCCCACCTTATCCACCAAAGGATATCAAGAGAGAGGAGAGAAGGCCTAAATCTTGGAGACCTTCCTGCTGATGGGGATATCTCCTATCCAAGGCCCACTACCCTCACAGGGGGCATTAGGCTTTGGGTGGGGACGCGGGGTGCTAGGCCGGTGCACGTGGGGCACACAAGGCTGGTCGATGCATATGGGGGGCGTGTAAGGCTGGGCAAGGTTGGTGCATGTGAGGCCGAGCAAGGTTGTGAGGTGGTTGCTCACATAGGATGGGTTTGGGTGCTCATGAAAAGGTATGGGTGCTTGCATCGGTGGGGTTAAGAAGCTCATGGCAAGGTGTGGGTGCTTGCATCGGCGGGGTTTAGATGCTTTAGGTGTAACTTCTGGGAATGATTACAGGAGGTCTGATGGTCTAATTTTAACGCACCATATATCGTTGGAATCATTATTCCAAGTACTATCCATCTGTACAGTCACTTTGGACCAAATTCTTTCGTATATAAGAAGTCATAATTGGACCCTTCTTTTCTCTCGCATGGGATTTTTGGGATTTTTGAAATGTTTCTAAGTTGGATTACCTCAGCCAACTGTCATATCTTTTGATTGAAAGTGAGAGGTCATGTCCAAGATCCATAAGTCATAATAGCTTGGGGAGGATGACAAAATTGGGTGTCTAAAAAATGCCCCTCTTTAGCTAAGGCCTGCGCCAACAGCCAAAGGGTAAAGAAAAGAATTATCACATTTTGTCATTTGGAGTATGTACTATAGTCATCTTACTCATCAATGACAGAGTTGAAAATGCAACCGATAATATCTTTAACTACTCACAGTTTAGGGTCTTACCTGGGTCGTCGATTATAGGAAAGAAATCCATTGCTCTTTCAATCCTGTAAAAGATATTAGCACTTGATTCTTGACTTTTCCTAGGCTGAGCTTCCCTGTGCCAGTTTAGGGATCCAGCCTGGGTCTTTCCAACAAATTTGGGCTATCTGGTCTCTAGGCTAGGTCTTTCAAACCAATCTGGGCTATCTGATCTCCAAGCCGGGTCTTTTGAACTGGTATGGGCTATCCGATCTCTAGGCTGGGTCTTTGGAACTAGTTTGGGCTATCTGGTCTCTAGGTTGGGTCTTTTGAACCAATCTGGGCTATTTAGTCTTCAGGCTGGGTCTTTCAAATCGGTCTAGGGTATCTGGTCTCCAAGCTAGGTCTTTCAAACTAGTCTGGGCTATCTGATCTCCAGGCTGGATCTTTTGAACCAATCTGTTCTATCTGGTCTCCAGGCTAGGTCTTTCGAACTAGTCTGGGCTATTTGGTCTTCAAGCTGGGTCTTTCAAACCAATCTGGGCTATTTGGTCTCCAGGCTAGGTCTTTCGAATAGGTCTAGGCTATCTGATCTCCAGGCTATTTTTTTGAACCTATCTGGGCTATCTGGTCTCTAGGCAGGGTCTTTTGAACCAATCTGGGCTATTTGGTCTCCAGGATGGGTCTTTTGAACTAGTCTAGGCTATCTGGTCTTGAGGCTAGGTCTTTTGAATCGATCTGGGCTATTTGGTCTCCATGCTTGGTCTTTCAGACTAGTCTGGGCTATCTGGTCTCTAGGCTGGTTTTTTCAAACCAATATGGGCTATCTGGTCTCTAGGCTGGGTCTTTCAAACCAATCTGGGCTATTTGGTCTCCAGGTTGGGTCTTTCAAACCAGTCTGGGCTATCTAGTCTCCAGGCTAGTTATTTCGAACCAATCTGGGCTATCTGGTCTCCAGGCTAGGTCTTTCGAACCAACCTGGGCTATCTGGTCTCCATGCTATGTCTTTCGAAGTAATTTGGACTATCTGGTCTCCAGGCTGGGTCTTTCAAACCAATATGGGCTATCTGGTCTCTAGGTTAGATCTTTCGAACCAGTTTGGGCTATCTGGTCTCCAGGCTAGGTCTTTCGAACCAACCTGGGCTATCTGGTCTCCAGACTGGGTCTTTTGAACCAATCTGGGCTATCTGACGCTCTAGGCTGGGTCTTTTGAACCAGTCTGAGCTATCTGGGACTGTCAATTATGGGAAAGAAATTCATTGCTCTTTCAATCCTGTAAAAGACATTAGTACTTGATTCTTGATTTTGTGATTTTTGACCTTTTGATTCTTCTTTGGATTTTGGCCTTTTGATTCTTTGATTCTTCCTTGGATTTTTGATCTTTTGATTCTTTGATTTTTGAATATTGAATTTGGACCTTTGAATTGGAATCTTGATTTGCTTTTGCTTTTCACATAAATTTGATTTGAATGTGACATAAATTTGATTTGAATGTGCTTTGAATTTCACCTTTCACATGAATTTGATTTGAATTTTACCTTTCACATGAATTTGATTTGAATGTGCTTTGAATTTTACCTTTCACATGAATTTGATTTGCATTTGATTTGAATTTTACCTTTCACATGAATTTGATTTGAATGTGCTTTGAATTTTACCTTCCACATGAATTGGATTTGCATTTGATTTGAAGTTTACCTTTCACATGAATTTGATTTACATTTGATTTGACTTTTACCTTTCACATGAATTTGATTTAAATGTGACATGAAATTGATTTGCATTTTGTATCTTATGGTAAGAATCTTTGAGTTACACCTTGGAATTGGAATCTTAAATAATTTTTTTTATTCATTTTATCCTTTTTTTTTGTTATTATTTATTTTTTAATTTTATTTTTAGGTGCCTCTTGGGGAAGAACCACCCACATTGGCCAGCTATGGCCATCCAAATTCAACCCGGGGATGGTATTAGGTACTTCCCTATAGAGTTAATCAAATCATAGATACATATTACCTGAGTAGACTAGCCTCATTGGAGATCAAAAAGTTTAGTCTGGGATTGGTAGGAGGCCTGATTGAATGACAGTGGTCGAATACCCATTCTTTCCATCTCCCTACAGGCGAGATCACCATCATGCCTCTATGCTTCTATGTCTTGATAGGCATACCATTTGGGGGGAGACCCCTAATCCTGCTTGAGACCCTAGAGGCAGAGGACTTCACGAACTTGACTAGTGTTACCATTCTGGCTTACTAGAAATCTGTCCATCTGGGCAAGATTAGTGCTTGCTGGTGGGGAGGCCCGGTCTGAGGGTGAATCTTGACACAATGACACAATTGGCCCATTCTTTCCTTTTGTATGTTGTGGTTCAGTGTCTTTTTGGCGGCCTCTGAGGCGGGATAGACATCCGCATGGCTGCCCTTTTTCGGAGTCTTTAGGAGATAGACACTTTGGATTGGGGTAGGGCAGCCTATGCATACATGTTGCAGTCTCTTGACCTTCTAGCATATGGAGATAGTGGGGTACATTATCCAGGTAATTTCCTACCCATACACACCTTTCCTTTCATTTGGTTGCACTTTCTTACCTTGATTTTTCAACTCAGCCTTAGTGTTATTAGCATCTGTGGATCATGACCCCCATATTAAAGAATCCACAGGCATCATTCTTCCTTGCGGCCATGATATGGGGAGATGGTTAGATACTCAAGGGCTGCACTATCCTCTAGGGACCACTGCTCGTTCTCTCCTAAATGAGCTTACAAAGGTAAGTCATATTTGGCACTGAGTGTCCCTTTGTCTTGTGCTATACTTACTTCTTTTGAACTTGTAGGTTACCTGGAGACCATATCGCCATCTTGGGTTTCCTGTCATCGGGGAGATTGCTCGAGCCAGATACTTGACAGAGAGCAGGGTTCTGTTCAGGGGTCTTTGGGGCCATGCTTGGTATTTGGGGGATCAGGTCACTCTCCAATGGTCTGATACTGATCTACGATTACCTCTTTGTCTTCCTCCACCCACCATGCGTCATCTAGAGCTTATCCCTGAGGACCAGGTTGAGGAGTTGGCCGAAGGAGCATGGGATGCCTCCTTCCTAGACATAAATGGGAGTTATGAGACCTTCCTTGAGGAGGAGACAATTTGCATCCCTCTTGTCCTATGGGTCCAATGGTATGTTCCCCTTCTTGAGTATCCTTTTCATATTTCTAAGTCCTTCCTTTTTTTTTATCGATGTTCTTTTAGTGGAGGACACGCCGTGCAGCCCCTTCTTTTGTTTGGCCACAATCAGGTGCTGCTGGCCCTTCCTTTGTCGGGCCTTCTACTACTGCAGGTGGATCTCATAACATGGCCACTATCCCTTTTCATGGCTTCTCGGGTTGGTCTTATCCTGATGCAGCCAACCCCGGTATCCCGCAACTCCTTAAATGTAGCCTGGACAGAGATGCTTCCCTCAAACTGCGCATCCCTTATGACTGTGTGAGTGTCCAAACACTTCTTATCTAATTGTCTTTTAACTTCTTTTCACTGACATGGTCTTCATCAGGTGTCTCCAGAGGCCTACGCTGACCTTAGGAAAATGAACCAGGGTCTATGTGAGGTAGTACTCCATAAGGTATCATCCTTCCTTTAACCTTGTCCTTTTTCGTTATTTGCTCTTATTTTGACTAGTCCTTATATTTCCCAGGATGGGGAGAATGCTTCTTTAAGGAGACAAGTCAGCTCTTAGCAACAAGAGCTTGCCCGGCAGGACACTCAAATTCTGGATCTTACCCGGAGGATGGTGAACTCGGGATTAACACCCAATGACTCCTCGATGTTCCCTGAGGATGACCCCAGGTAAGGCTTGGATGAGGATGTTAATTCTTAGGGACCTGTTTTTGTTGTTCCTGTAAACACAAGCATATGTATATATTTTTTCTTTTTCCCTTCCCATGTTCATTCATCATCATCATTTTTTTTTTTTTTTTTTTTTTTTTTTACCTTTGGTATTGCCAGACTTAGCATTTTGTGAATGGAAATCTAACTTTAGCATAAATAAAATCTCCTTTGTTTATCAATTTGAACTTTTAGGCACAATTAATTCCACAACTCAAGTCTTCATTATAATAATCGAAATAAAGCTAAAATCCAAATATAACCTCACTTTACTAACAAGTGAATTACATAGAATGGAAATAACTTTCCTACCACAGATAGGATATGTAGGTAACAATGTAAGGAGACAGTTCTTGGGGTGGGTAGAAGTTCACCAATTCCTCTGGGTCCTCTGCTTCTAGTCCATACTGTTGGCTGATATAAGTGGGCAAGTAAAAGGACATATGAGTCAATCCCTTCAACCTGACGTAGTTGCATCCAAGGGTCATCATTAGAAAATCCTCTTGTGAACACCCTGGGCTTCTCCATGCAACATCCCGTGTGGTTCTTCCTTGTAGGTACTCCTCCCAATGCAAACATCCATGGAGTAAAGCAGCTTCGAAGTTTTTTAGACAAGTACCAATCATATTCTAGCCAAGTTATCAGTATGGAGAAAAGTAAGTTGTTTCTCGAAAAAATTCCTTCTCAACGAAAACACTAGATCAAACAACTTACTTTTCTCCATACTTGTGGAATCCAAGGAGAGATATCGTGGGTGACGGGGCAGATATTTTGTTCTATTCTGATCGATGGTTTTCAGAAACTTCGATTAGAGATTCAGTAGGGCTAGTTGGTGATCAGTCTTTGGAAGCAAAAGTGGTGGATTTTATTTCTAATGGAAAGTGGTATATTCCATACGTATCTTCTCTAACGTTGTAAAATATTTGTAATCAAGTTCGAAAGTTTCCCCTTCCAACCCTCTATCAGGATGACAAGTGAATATGGTCCCTAACTGAATCTAGTTCTTTCTCGGTTCACTCAACTTAGGAAGGGCTTCGGCCTAGATCCTCTTGCATTCCTTGGCATAGTATGATTTGGGTGAAAGGCATCTCTCCTCAAGATTCTGTGCTTGGTTGGAGGATAGCTCTAGGCAGAATTCCTACAGATGATAAGGTTAGAGCATGTTCTATCCCAATGGTCTCCAGATGCGATCTATGCTATACTGAATATGAGTCTCTGAACCATATTTTCCTGAATTGTGCTTATTCGGTTATGATTTGGAAGGAGATCTCTCATTTTTTTGAAGTGAACTAGCTTGGCTTTCCTTCGATTCAGGAACTTTTCTTGTGGTGGAAAAGGAAGACTCCTGCTTCTCCTATCAAACAAATCTAGATAGCATCTTTTGTAGATTGTCTTCTTCAGATTTGGCAGGAAAGGAATCGAAGACGATATAAAAATTGTAGTAGACACCTAAATTTGGTGGTGAAAGCGGTTGTAAATGATCTGTATGAGGTCTCTTTGGTTTTTTTTGTAGTTGTCAAAACCCTTAAAGATTTGTAGCTATCATCTTCTCTTCATCTGGTGAGGGTGTCATATAGATCAAGAAAAATTTTGGAGCTGTATTGGAATCCCCCTCTAGTGGGCTGCTATAAAATTAACATAGACGGTTGCTCCTTAGGCAATCCAGGCTATGCAGGTGCAGGGGGAATCGTTAGAAACCATATGGGAGTTAATATTTGTTGCTTCTCTGCTTTTTATGGAATTTCATCTAAGTTTGGACTAGAATTTGCTGCTTTCTTTAAAGCCACCCGGATTGCTAAGATGAGGGATTTAAGGTGGATTAAAGTGGTCGATGACTCAAGATTAGTGGTTTGGTGTGTTGAGAAGAGTCAAATTCCATGGAACTTTAAGCAATTGTGGCTTTTCTATTGGGAATATTTGAAGAGTATCAAATGGAGTATTCATCATGTGTTCCGGGAAGTCAACGTTGTGGCGAATGGATTAGCCAAGCACGTGGCAGCGAGTAAATCATCTATGGATTGGGATGTTACTCCTAGATTTATATCTTCTGATATTGAGTAGGATGTTGTAGGAAGACCAAGGTTCCATTTTCTTTGAAACTCTGGTTTTTGGTTGACAATTTAGTGGGGCTTAATTTCTCTCTGCTGATGGCCATGCCGAAGGTGGAGTAGGAATTGAGCTTGTTTACCCTATTGGGTAGTTTGCATTTTATTCATTCTTTTTTAATTATCAATATATTCTTTGCTGATCTTAAGAAAAAAAAATCTTCCCAATCAACGATGAGCTTGAATCTCGAGACTTCCCAAGACAGCTCGTGTCTTGGTAGCAAAGAACTCCAAGTTGGCATTCGTTCAACGGCCTAGTCTGCTTCAGTTTTTCAAGTAGCCAAATCTAGAAAATAGCAGGACTTCCTTGATAATGATCGAGTCCAAATCTATGGCTATGGCTCATGTCATCAAATCCTTTAAGGGTCTCCTTAAGGACCGTGGGGATGATATCGCCTCCTTCCTTCAATTGCTTTACCACTTCTATCAGAACAAGTGGTGCACCATGTCCAAGAGTCCAGAGAACATAGCGAGCCATCATACAAAAGAAATAAGCATCCTGTGATCTTTGCTAATGGATTCCTCTTAGTGATAGATATTGGATGAAGATCCTAGCCACCTTCAAAATGTCAACCTTCCCATATTTAATGAACTGCTTCATTTCCTCCTTTTCCCATCCAAAGAAGTTCTGAATTTCCTCGGAGTAATCTCTCTTCAAAGATGGTTGAATTAACCTGCCCTTGGGTGGAGATAGCATAAAAACCCGGAGTTCTTCAAGAGTTGGGCAGATCTCGACTAATCCAAACCAAAATATGTGAAGATCAGTATCCCAGTGTTGAAACACCTATCGGAGTAAATTATGAAGTAACTCTACACCCAGTCCGACTGAGCATTGGCATACTCATAGACTCTAGCAATCCTGGTGTTGTGAGGTTTATATCCAAGGTCCATTTTCTCATTGTCTCATCCAAAGAGACCATGACTTTTCCTGAAACCATCACAAACAAAGATGTAATTTTTCAAAATATTACTCATTAGCTACTGACACAACCAAACCTTTACCATTGTTGTATCAAAGTCTCTTTCTTTTTTTCTTTTTTTTTTGACTAATCAAGGATAGGGAATCAACTGGCCTTTATTTACTAGTGCTGATGGCAACTTTTGGGGGATGAAATTCTTGATGAGAATTTGAATGACCATAGGTGGATGACGGATACCTAATGGCCTTGCATGCCAGATGGTGATTCTTGGGGGACACAAGCTATGATGATCTTTTTAGATATCTTGATTATTAATCTAAGAACCAATTTATGGCCTTGAGATTATTAAGATCACACTTGCACATGTCAAGTTGCCCACATATCCCTTAAGTGGAATCAAGTCAACCGTAGTTCGGCCTATTCACCCTTTTGGACATAATATCTCTTGCGTTGATCCATGTTGACCAGTCCAGGTATTTCCTCACCGTTGAGGTCCATGAGTTTCACCACCTTGCCTAGTAGAATTTTTTTGATAGTGAATGGGCCAATCCAGTTGGACCTGAATATTCCTCTTGGGTCATGAATTGGGGCTCTTTGTTCTTGAAGAACAAGCTCACCCTCTTCTATGTGATGGGGCTTCACATTCTTGTTGAAGGCCCTTATCATTTTCAGTTGATATTTCCTCAGACTATCCATAGTCTTCATACATCTTTCATCAAGAAAATTAAGCTCATTATATCTGACCTTCCACCCATTCTCCTTTAGGCAACTTACTATCCAGGAGCACTCTTAGGGATGGTACTAGGATTTCCATGGGTAGAACTGCCTCAACCCTATATACTACGGAAAAAGGAGTTGCCCCTATCGAGGATCGTACAGAAGTCCGATATGCCCATAAAGTAAGTGGTAAATTATCTGCCCAATCCTGATGTGTTTTAACCATTTTTTGTAAGATAACCTTGATGTTCTTATTAGTTGCTTCTACTAGGGTTGTCAATCGATCGGATCAGGCCGGTCTTTGTCAGGCCTAACCGGGCCTGACGATGTGAAATCCCTACACCGTGAATGCCCATTTACTTAAACGGGCCTGGGTTTGGGGGGACCAGTATAGTTTGTAAATGGGCCAGTCGGTATCGGGCTTTAATCGAGCCTTATACGGGCCTTAAACAGGCTATGAGCCTATTTAATTCTAAACGTGCTCTAAACGGGCCTACTCTAAAATCAGTTTTTAAACGGATTAAATTGAGGATAACATTCACAATTGCCAATTCCGGAACCATAACCTGCAATTAACAAGGGGCTTCTAAGTTTTATCAAGTGATGAGCAACTTCACAATCAATCTAACAATTTCAGTTGGAAGCACAAGTTTATGGTAATGACTACACCTTCATTGATAACTTGAATTTATATGTTCACCATTATTCTTATTAATGAATTCATAACTAAATTTGAGATATAGACAAGAAAATATTAGGGACAGCTCTATACAGCTGCCAAGTGCACAAAATTTGTAGAAAAAACAAGCAAAAATAACTAATCTAATGAAGTTTGCATGCTTCCTTCTTGCAGTCCGCCAGGTCTTTGCTACTTGATGTTATTTTAGCTGTATTCTTAGGTCTCAAATGGTTCCGTGGAATACTATAAATCAGTTCTACCAAACGCACATCTCTAGAGTTAGATTTTTGCTTTCCACAAATACAAATACAGATAATAAAAGCAATTTTATAGGGGAAAAAATGTGTTGTGTCTCAACCTAGAGGCTCTTCAATTCTATCTTCATCAATTTGGTCATAATTTCCAAATTGGGTCTCCATAGCCAAGGGTGGAAATTAATAGGCTTGAAAGAATCTAATTAGAGAAATACTACACACACACAAACACATAGAAGACTATAAACAAAGGTCCTCTTCAATCAGAACGCAATGGAATCAAAATTTGAACTCAAATTAGAATGTATTCCGCATATCCCAATTGAAACTAAGAAGTAAACATACCTAAAAACAAGAGAAACTGAATAGTTCAAAGTTTAATCCTCAGCAACGAAATGGGTTTGAAGTCCTGAAGAAGGGATCTCAAGGAAAGCAGAAAAAATTAATGGGGGAAAATGGGAAGCTATTCCAAGTTCTTGAAGATGAAACAAAAACCATAGCAAAAAAAGAGGGAAAAAAACTAAACATACCTGAAAACAAGCGACGGAGGAAGAGGGTAGCGGCGCCTAGAAGGAAGAGGGTAGCAACAAGCAGCGGCGCGTAGGGTACCGGATAGCAACGGCAACAAGGGTAGGCGAGGGAAGAGGGCACCGGTGACCAGCGGCTACCAGTGGCATGCAACGACTAGATGGAAGAAGGCACCGACGACCAGCGGCTACCAACGGCATGTGACGACTAGAGAAGATGGATGAGGGAAGAGGGAAGAGGGAAGTGGCTCTGATGAGTGACTTCCAAGGTTCTTTTACTTCTTTAGGTGTTTAGGTTTTTCCCATATGAAATTACTATTTAGTCCTAGCTATTCCATATTCAATTTAAGCATTTCTAAAGGGGGTTGGGCCAGTCAAGCTAATTGAGTCAGTTCTATCGGGCTAGTTAAGTGAATCAGGTAGGTCGGGCGCCCGACGGGCTATTATGTACCGTGAATGCCCATTTAATAAATGGGTCGGGCTTAAGCCCGACACATTTATTAAACGGGCCGGTCTAGGTTAGGCCTTAAGTGAGTCAAGTTGGGTCCGGCTTATCGGTGCGGGCTCAAGATTGACACCCCTAGCATCTACTACCCCATTGGTTTGTAGCCTGTAAGTGGTAGAACGGTGCCTTTTGATACCAAAATTTGTGTAGATCTTGTCAATTTTGCCTCAGAAATGGGATCCTTGATCCAATATGAGCTCCTTGGGCACTCCATATTAGCAAATGATATTTTCTTGGATGATTTTTACCACCTTAGCAGATGAGAGGACTGCATATGATTGAGCTTCTACCCACTTGGTGAAATAATCAATGGCTACTTAGATGAACTCGAGACCATTGGATGCTTTAGGTTTGACCTTCCCTCTGATGTAAATGCCCCAAGTAGAGAATGACCACGGAGAACTGAGTGAGTGCAATTCTGTTGGCAGGATGTGTATGATATTGGTAAATATCTGATATTTGTGACATTTTTTGACAAAGCTCAGACAATTTGCTTCCATTGAGTTTCAATAGTATCCCAGTCGGAGAATCTTCTTAGCTAGCATCTTGGCACTCATACGGGGTAATGCAAAGGCCTTGATGGATTTCCTCTATGATTATTCTAACTTGGTCTATTTCATCATAGGATTTCTTGTATAACAAATCCCTTTGAAGAATAAACTGGGTGGCATACCTCCTTAGGAATTTCTTTTCTCTATCTGTAGCTTCAACTGGATACTTCCTTTCCTTGATGAAGTCCACTATGCAAGCAGTCGTCCACATAGACTTCCACATCTTTGTTCAAGTATGGCTGTAGCTGCTCTTTGATAAGTTGCCCTAGCATTCTTCAGTCCGAAGGACATTACCTTGTAATAATAAATTCCTTATGGAGTGGTGAAGGCCGTCTTTTCACGATCCTACGGATGTATGCTCACTTGATAGAATCCATCCATAAATGATAGAAAGGTATGCGCCACAGTGTTGTCAACTAATAAATCAATGTGAGGTAGTGGGAAGTCATCCTTAGGGCTCACCTTGTTAAGATCTCAAAAATCTACACACATACGTCCCCACCATCTTTCTTTGGTATTGGTACTATGTTGGCTAACCATTGGGGGTATATTACCACTTGTAAAAACCCTACATTCCAATGCTTCATAACTTCTTCTCTGATCTTTTCACTCCATTCTGGATGCATTCTTCTAAGCTTCTGTTTGATAGGCTTTCCCCCGGAGTAGGTTGGAAAACGGTGTTGTACAATGTTGGGGTCTATCCCAAGCATATCCTTATAAGACCAGGTGATAATTTCAGCAAACTCCTTCAGAAGACTGATCATCTGCTCTACTTCTTCATTATCCATGGTGGTACCAATGTTTACCTCTCAAAAGCATTGGTCAGTTCCCAAATTAATAACCTGGGTATCCTCATGGATGGGTTGGGCTTTTTTTTTTTTTTTTTTTTTTTTTTTTTTTTTATTAGATTATGATTTTTTTTTTAAGATCCTCATCAGAAAAAGGAGGCAAGTCATGCTCGGAATTAGAAATTTCATTCATGAAAGAGGGAGTTATAATCTTGACACACACTGACTTTGGACTTTCCTCATGAGGGGAAACAAACACGTAATCATAAATAGAGGACCCAACAACAGACTCAACGACCAACTTGATGCTTTTATTAGTGGTATTTAGGTTGGTTGACTCAGCAGCATAAGTAAACTTGAAGTTCTCTCCAATGCTTGTCTAATTCAGGAGTGGTTCAATGGCTCGATGGATGAGCAAATGTGGCAAAAGGGCCTTTTTCTTCTTCCAGGAAAGTCACTGCTATCCCTTCAGTGGTACAATTGTTCTCTTATTTCTTCATCAAGATCAGTTGATCCATCTCATGTTCTTTGAAGCCAAAATTTTTTAGGGGTGAGAGGCGATGGAGACTGCTCAATCCTCTTTCTATGAAGTCCAACTTTTCAAGCCTATTGATTGAGACCATTCCTGCTCCTCGGTCACATCTCTGACCACCATTGCGGATCTTTCCATTGTAGTTGATCTGGGCACAGTACATGCAGACCATCATTCTTTGTATTCTTCTTTGCTTTGCATACATACTCTTTCCCCTGAAGGGCCTTGGCTTGAGCTCATGTAGCTCTTAAGCTCGTGGTTTTTGCAGAAAGGAACAAATGTGGCTTTTCAAATCAGTAGGAAGGTGTAAACTCCATACAAGTCTTATCTTCTTTTCCCACTCTCTCTTCAAGAGGATCTGGGGACTTGGTGCCTCCTTTGACCGGATTGAAATTATAGGATTGTTAGAGGAGACCTTATCTTGAATCAATGTTATTTCTAATATTCCTATAACGTAACTCATCTGCTGATCTTTCATGATTTGTAACTATTCCAGCTCAATTTCTGTGGGAACCTCCTTTTGAGGTGTGTTCAACTGAATCAAAGATGCAGGGTCATTCTTCTAACTTCCCCCCATAACATTTACCGACTCTGTTGATGAAGTTATCTTTGGAGATTCTGGCAATACAAGTATATTCTTCCAACTATACCCACCAATCCATCCTCCTTTTAGATTTGATGGTTTGTCTATCGACCCATGGGATGATGTAAGTGTGATGAGGGATATGGGGTGGGGTGATATGAAGGGGATGTGATGTAGGAAGTATGGTAGTTTGATGAAGGTAGTGGATGATAGGATGATAAAGGGAGTTCTACTTTCTGGTGGTATGGTGAGAAGGAGGACAATGACAAAAATGAATGGTATTAGGCGGTGGCTTCTTCTTCTGGGGTCAGTGACAAAGGAGGGAAGGTGGGTATCTAATCCTCATCTTCTAACTCTTCTTTTGATGGCTCTTCTTTCCTAGGGGTTTTCTTCAAGTGATCTCTTCAAAGCCTGAGGCTTAATGAGTTGAGTGGGGTCACTTTTCGTTGATTCTTCCTCCAATACACTAACTGTTGCATGATCAGGGAGTGAGTTGTAATGACATTGGGAGGCTATTTGGCCTCAACTTCAATGGTCCCATTGTCTACCAAATCTTGGACCACATGCTATAAAGTTAGGCATATTTCAGTAGTATGTCCCTTCTGAGCATAGTAAGCACAATACTTAGAATCCTTGTACCAAATCGGGGGAGGATTACAAATTACCCTCGGAGTTGTAGTTCCTAAAAGACCTCGCTTCTTCAATTTTTCATATAATGTGGCCAAAGGCATCCCAATTTTGTGAATTGTCTTCTTGGGTAAGGAACTTTCTGGGAAGGAGCATTTAATAGTACCACAAACAGCTGTGAAGAGGAGATAGGTGACACCGACTATTGAATTGCACCTATCAAATTGGTTTCGGGATTCTTTCCTCGCCCAACTCTAGCATTCTTCCCCATGTCTTGAAAATTTCCTTAATATTGTGCATCCCTTAGGATCTTGTTCTCAACACGTGTTCTGGTAGCTATTAATGCATCAAAGGTCTGAGGGTGCTGATAGTAGAGAATGCCATAATATGGTTTGGACAACTTTTAATCAACATTTCCACCTATTCTACTTCAGAAGGTTGATCTTTCATCTTGGCGGCTTAGTTCCTGAACCTCATTAAGAAAGTAATAAACTCCTCTCTAGGTTGTTGTCTCAGGGTTCTGAGCTCTCGATGTTCCACATCTACTTCAGTGTTGTGGGGATACTGTTTGGTGAAGGCTTTCACTGCTGTCACCCAATTCTGTGTCTATGTGGATTCCAACTATGTGAGCCACTTTAGTTCCAGTCCTAATAATTTTGACATGAATATCTACCTCATTTGATTGTTAGCAATTTGTCATATCTTCATGACACTAAGGAATACCTCCAAATAATCCTTAGGATCCCCTGATCCGTCAAATCTATTAGTTTGACACTTGAACTTTTTAGGGATTCTTATCCTGGAAAAGATGCTCATCTCATCATAATCTACTGTTTGACTCTCCTGAATTTTTCCTGCTTGGATCATATCCTCAAGCTTCCCCAATTATTCTCTCATTTTCTTTCTCCTCTCTGTCTCTAGAGGTTCCTTGTGAACATGTGCCACGAATTCCTCTTCATCATCATTAATTACAGCCAGAAGGGGATCCCTGGAGGAAGTCCCTTGATGACCTATAGGCCTAGTTGGTTTCGGCTCTACTGGAGGAGGAGTTGTGTCTGCCCTAAGATCAGTCCTAGGTAGGTTCCATAACAAGTGCAACACTTGAGCTAATCCATTCTTAACTTCAGAAACTTCTGTTTGCAATGTCTCTACTGGGTGGACCCATATTTGCTCAGGTGATTCAATGTTGAGTGGATCCATGTGAGTTGTACTATAATCACTTAGAAGGAGACAGTCTTGGAGAGATGATGGAGGTGACACTGGACTTAGGCGAGTCAACCGGTTACTCAGACGTGTCCAAATGGACCACGGAGAATACTTGAGGTGTGGAATTGCTCCTAAACCAAAAGTGATTTCTTTTAGGATTCTTGTATTCTCACCCCTTTGTTCATTCATTCACTCAAGTTTCAACCAATGATTCATCCAAAGTTAGTCCACTTAATGATAGGGAGTGGATAGGGGTTGATGCCCTTAGTCCACTCAATGTCATAAGTGGGAGATAAACACAAATGGCTTGAACAAATTATTCTAGTAAGACATTCTCTATCAATAAAGTCATGCTTTTCTTAATCTTAGTCCACTAGGTGACCTTCCTCCTAGTTTCCTCGGGTCTTTTAGATAATTTGGCATTTTACGGGACTTTGATGGGAACCACCCCGAAGTCATGTATACCAAATCTTCAACATCTCATTTCTAAGGAGGAAGGACACCTTTTATCCAAAATCCACTTAGGAGAGAATTTCTTTATGACTAGAATGCATTATAGGAAGATTCCTTTTCAAGACCTCAAACAAGTTCTACAGATCAGCTTGTGGTGTTCCTAGCGTTCTCCATCTATTTCCTACATAATGCGAGTACGCAGTGGATGTAATTGGACCGACAAGACTTCCTTGATAGGATCTATATATGCAAGGTATGTGATCCTTTTGATATATTTGGAGGTACGAGATCAAGGGGGTGACATCCTTGCTCATTACTCTTGACTACACACGTGGTTAAGCAACTGGCCACGGGGGGTGGTGGAACCGTGAGTGATTGTATGCAAAAGTGTGAGGCGAAAATATTATTATTCGATCTCAGAATGGCATAAAGTGCACAAACCTCCTCGAGGGTACTGACACAATTACGAACATCTTCTCCATTTAACAATACCCCCCACAAACTTGTAAAGGAAACGCCAATAATTTGCTCTCAGAGTACGCTCCATGACATGCACTGACCTCCCCGAGGGTGCAGTCATGACAGGGAGTCCCTCACCAAATGATTTCACTTTGAGCATGATGCATGATGTGGTTAGCAAATACAATTACAAACATGGGGTTAGCCAAACATGTTATCAAACAGATGTGGTGGAAAATGTTCTTACATTTAGAGGTAGCATCTAGTGTCAAAAGCTTGACATTTCCCCAACGGAATCACCACTGTGAGGGTAGCGGCCGAAGATCTCTTCTTTTTCCCTCCGGTGGGAGGGGAAGGAAAGGACTTTATGCATTCATTCGGCCCTCTCTCCTCTCTTTCTCTTTCTTAGGGAGGGGTGTGTTGTGTGCTTACCCGCGGGCCCCGTACTGTCGTACTACTGCTCGGAGATATGTGGGAGCCTATTTCGCAGGAGTGTAAGGGTTGTTATTGAGATGGGATCTCATGATGGTCCAACAGGGGGGATTGAGATCATACAAAAGGGGTTTGGAGTCGCCACCTAGGATTATGGGCCTAGGACCAGGGGGTAGGCCCAATTCCTAAGAAAAGGGCTTGAAAGTTAGTTTGGTCCAGAGATTTAGGGTACGTGTCAGGTTATAGAATTGAGAAGGTGTTAGGCACCCAATCTACCCAGTTTAACCGGTCTTCCTACTAAATGCTTAAGAACAAACATTTTCCACGATTGTTCCTATTCCGCATACATGGCTAAGTTATCACACATATATACATTGACTGAATTTAAATAATAATGTGTACTAAAACAAGGACTAAAACAAGGTCAATATAAAATCTACATTGTGCTAATTTGGGTGAGAAATTATATCTGAGCTTGACCCCTGTTTCAGGTCAAGAGGGGTGGACCCCCTGATTAATGCTGGCATGAACTTTCTTGTGGATTCTCCCAGCTCAGGGGAAGATGGTCTTGACCTCCAACTTCCTTTTTCGAGAGATGCTGATTGTGATAATATTTGGACAGAGTTCCGGTTAGGAATGATTACTTTCGGATTTGAATTCTGGCAGAGCTTCAGCTAGGGAATGCTACTTCCAGGCTTAAGCTGAGGTGTCAGTTCAGCAGAGCTTCCACTAAGGATGGGCTACTACTAGATTTTGGTTGAGCTGGCACTCCAACAAAGTTTCCACTAGGGATAGGCTATAGGAGGACTAGGCTGAGGTGGCACTCTGACAGAGCTCCCACTAGGGATAGGCTATGGGAGGGCTAGGCTGAGGTGCTGAGCTTCCACTGGGGAAAGGCTATGGGAGGGTTATGTTGAGGTGGCACTCCGGCAAAGCTTCCACTAAGGGATAGGCTACGGGAGGGCTTGATGAAATTTGAATAATTGAGGAACTTTGAAGGCCCGAAGAATACTTCGAATCTATGAAGATCCCTTCGAATACTTGAAGAACCTCAAAGGGGGAGAATAAAGGTAAAGTTTCTCCTATGAAAAAATGCTCACTCAAAATTTCGGATGATTGAAGAACTTCCAAGGCTCGAAGAGCACTTCAAAGATTCGAAGAAAACTTTAAATCTTATAAAGATCGCTTCAAAGACTTGAAGAACCTCAAAGGGGGAGGGGAGGAGAGAGGGCAGAGCTTCTCTATAAGAAATTCTCATTAGGAGGCTTGAGTGTGAAAAACCAAAGGGAGGGGGGAATTTATAGATTTTTTGGACCAATGGGAGGAAATGGGGATTTCCTTGGTTAATGGGGTAAAAAAGGTGAATTTTTTTTGCCAATGAGGTGAAAAGATACTTTTTGGGGCCAATAGGATGAAAGAGGTAATTTTTTGGCCAATGGAGAAAAAATATCCTTTTTTTTTTACCAATAGTGTGAAAAGATGTTTTTTTGGGCCAATGGGAGGTCGTGGTGTAGGGTACTCTAGCAGGGCAGTGTAGAGTACACAAGCTGGGTGAAGAGGGAATCTCCCCACAAATTTGATCATTGGAGTGAGGATGCTAATCACCAATGGGGGCGTCGGGCTATGGACGGGGGCACCGGGTAGTAGACAGGGTTGCCAGGTTACAGGCGGGGGCACCAAGCATCAGGCGAGGGCATCAGGCAACAAGCGAGGGCACCAGGCTGCAAGCGGGGGCACCAAGCAGCAGGCGGGGGCACGAGGTGTTAGACCAGTGCACACGGGGTGTACAAGGCTAGTCGATGCATGCGGGGGCTCGTAAGGCTGGTCGGTGCATGCGGGGGTGTGCAAGGTTGGTGCACACGAGGGCGCATAAGGCTATGGGGTGGTTGTTCGTATGGACAGGGTTTGGGTGCTCATGGCAAGGTGTGGGTGCTTGCATGGGTGGGGTTTGGATGCTCATGGCAAGGTGTGGGTGCTTGCATGGGCAGGGTTTAGATGCTCATGGAAAAGTGTGGGTGCTTGCATGGGCAGGGTTTGGGTGCTCATAGCAAGGTGTGGGTGCTTGCATGGGTGGGGTTTGGATGCTCAAGGTGTAACTTCTGGGAATGATTGTGGGAGATATGATGGTCCAATTTTAACACACCATATATCGTTGGAATCGTGATTCTATGTGCTATTCATCCATATGGTTGCTTTGAACCAGATTTCTTTATATATGAGAAGTCATATTGGAACCTTCTTTTCTCTCCTACAGGATTTATGGGATTTTTTGGTGGGTATAGAATGTTTCTGGGTTGGATTACCTCAGTCAACTGTCATCTCTGTGCAACGGAAGTGAGGTCGTGTCCACGATCCATAAGTCATCATAGCCGAGGGAGGATGACAAAATTAGGTGTCTACAGATCACTAGAGTTCAATTCTGATCTGAGGTGCAGAATGATCTTGATAAATAAAGAACATAATAAACCCTCCAGCTATTTATAGGATTGAAGGAGTCACAATCAACATTAAAGATCGATTCAATTTGACGGTTAGCATGACGCGATGGTTAGCATTCTTAGAGCACAATAATAACTCTAGCGCCACATGTCGTGGTATGCAGGATTTTCGCTTTAGGGATGACGACGCATTAAATGTGGTTAACAATCATGTCAGGGACGACTAGATAGACACCCGAAGACCAATCCATTTTGCAAAATGATGCTAGGCCAAACTTCCATAAATCGAACAATTATCCTCGGTCTATGGGAGTGGGGACCTATGAAGAGGGGAAAAGTAGCATCTACTAACCAGAAGGTGACATGTGGCAACATAATGGGAGTGACTGGTCTCAAAACTGATCCAAGGCCTCAAGTATGTACAATCCATCAAAAGGACTGATCTCAGAGTTCGGGATATGATCGGTCATGTCATTCAAAACTGTATCAAACTCGATACTCGGAACCCTGCCAGCCAGTGTGCAACCATACCATGACCAAGTATAGAACCAAATTTTCCATCCAAGATTCCATCTCCGCCAGCTCAGCAATCTTATTGATTGTATCCCATGAAGGAAACTTGCAAGAGATCAGTCAAAACATGGACTCTTACACGAATAGGGCAACACTTGCCCAAAGGGACTCTTCCAAGAGATTTCCTACTACAACTAAAACACCTACCAAATCGGGACTCTTTCCAACCGCCTCCATCCATCCATCGCTTATAAATACCAAGGTAAGATTAAAAAAAAAAAAAAGGGCTGAACAATCTCTACACTCAAATTTTTTGAGTAATTATTGTAAAGAGTGATCTGACTTAGGATCGGCGAGTACCCCGTCAGATTAGTCTAGCACTCTTCCCTATCTGTCTTTTTGTGCAAGTCATCCGAAGTGCTTGATATTATTTCTTGACCCAATAAGGGCCACACACAGAGACCCATAAGGGGCCAAACAAAAGGTCCATTGAGGGCTAGGAAAGGAAGTCCATTGGGGCCACACTTGTTGCAGTATCACAATACCACAATTACTATCACTAGTATTTTTCTTTTCAAAGAAAGTGTGAGATATGAGGGTCGAATTCGAACCACCGAGGTTGTTAGACTTAAACAAGAAAATCCAATTGTGCCTGCCACGCCAAAAGTTCATCATCGAAGCTGACTTACTAGAGCAATATTTTAAAAACTCAGAATCGGTCTCAACCAATACCGATTCGGATTAGATCATTATCGATCAAAATCGCACTGAGTCATATAGATTTACCCTTATACCTTACCAAAGGATCGATATCTGATCAGTCAGATTCGAGGATTGTCTTGATCTTGATCAATATCAATCTGATATGATTCTTAAAACCGTGCACTACCATAGTTAGCAAAAAAGGGAACAAAAAAAAAAATGTAATAAATAAATAAAAATAAAATAAACGGACGGTATGGGTTTTAAACAGTAAAATGTTTTGAACAATACGGTTAAATAAACGGTCATAAAAATAGAGAACAACAAAAAATGAAAAAAGAACGGTACATGTTTTAAATGTGTAGATTTTAAACAAACGGGACCAAAAAAAGGTAGTATACTCGTGGAAATTAAGGAATTATTACATGAATACCTACATCTAATGTTCAAAACAACTACAATATCCAACAGTAATGCATTTATATCTCATGTCTCATTATAAGTTTTATGACATATAATTGAATATCATCCAACAACAGTTCTAAATTTATACACCACACATATCCAAGTCTCATTAAGCAATGTGGCTTGCTATGATGTTGTTCGTTGCTGTCAACATAGTCAACACACTCTTGGAGTAATCTATGTTCAGTTTTAGTTAGGAGTCATCACCTTAGAAACATTTTTCAACAAATACATCAATTTGTATCTCAATTTCGAAATCCATATATTGATATTGAGTTGAAGGTGATATCATGAGAAATATAGGCCATTGAGTTAGCTTCAAGTCGGCGAAAGAATCAGGTCGATTAGAGTCCGAGAGAGAGAGATATGACCAATTAAGTAGACATTATATTCAATAAATTAAGTCTTAAAAATGTCCAAAAAACGGGAACACGTTTAAACGGGCTTTAAAAGTATTTAGAACAAGAATGCTTGCCGTTTGCATTTTTTTTCCCATATCATTGGGGAATATAAAGAAAAACATGTTTTAAACAATAAAAAATAAAAACGTATTTAAAATAAAATTTTAAACGCGTTTTTGCTAACAATGTGCACTACATCCTGAAATCTATTCTATTATTATTATTATTATTATTATTATTATTAGGGTGGAGTGTAAATCTTTTTATTATTTTCTGCGAAGAAAAATGATTACTAAAAAATTGGAATTACAGATAATAATATAAAAGGCCAAATCAGATCAGAACCTTGAAAAAAACACACCAAGTGACTAGTCAGTGACTCATGCACGGAATCAAAATATAAGAAGACAACCAAGCTCAGAATCTTGATGTGATATATTAAAATAATAGAATACGGTTCAAAGCATCAGGTCATCGGTTGTTTCACCGACTACTTGACGTGGCTTTCCAGCCTAACCACGTGGCCTCTGGGCCCCTCCACTGCCTCGCTGTCCTCCAAATTTTGGAAATCCTGCCACCACCCCGTCACAGATCAAATCCAGGTATATATAAATAGACTCTCTTCCTAAAAGGCGTCCTCGCCATGATCGGGTAAAAGTAAGAAGTCGCCACGTCAGTACCCCACATGTGGGCCCCACATCAACACCGCCCCTCACCCCCGGTGGGGTTAGAAGGGACCCACCGCCCCCCAACTCCTTAAATTTTAAGCTTTCCAGCTAAAGAAAAATCGAGCAAACCTCGCCAACATCAACAACTGATTTGATGACACGTGTCTTAGAAGAGGATTGATAGTCGTGAAAAGCAACTTGTGATGATGATGGTGGGCAAGCAGCCGTTGATATTTCATAATTCAGTGAGGGCCCACGGTTTGTTTTAATTCCATTCTTTTCAAGAATATTGAATGGCGTCGAAAGATGAAATTTGAAAAAAAAAAAAAAATACTATTAATAGGGCCATATTCTTAGCGCAATTATAGAAGGAGGTGGTAGTGGTAGTGGTGGGGGCGTGTCGGTCGTCAGATTCTTTTCCCCTTGTCGTTCAGTCGCTGTAAAGACTGTGCCTACCTCTCTCTAGGCAGTATAAATAGCCGTTACCTCTCCACCATTTCTCTCATTCGTTCTCTCTCTCTCTCTCTCTCTCTCTCTCTCTCTCTAACCATCTCGTATTTTTAATTTGTTTCTGCTCCGATCCTCCCCATGGCTACCGTCGAGGTGAGCCTCTCTCTCTCTCTCTCTAGATATTTGTTCTTCGATCTTGATCTCAACTCAGAGTGATCTAAAACTAGATGCATGACTCATTGATCTGGACTCGTAAAAGTTGATTTTCGGATCAGTGAAAACTTTGATCGATGATCCATGTTATAAAGATGTCTGAGCTTGGAGGTTTTCTAGCAAAACAGAGAGAGCTAACTTCAAACTAGATCACTCGTTGATGTCAACTCAAAAGAGTTGAATAAGATCAACGAGAAGGATCAGATTTTTTTTTTTTTTTTTGATCAGATTTTTTTTTTTTTTTTTGTGAGAAACTTGGATTGATGATGCATGTAAATTAGGAAACCTTTTTGTTTTTTATTATTCTGAAAATCGCAATAGGAAGAAGGGTCTATGATGGTGTTTGTGGATCTTAAGACTTCTTCTCTTGGATTAGAATCTTCTTAATGTAGTTCTCAATATTCGAGAACCAAATTCCGATCGTAGTTCAGGCTTGGGATCTGTTATAGATCCCACCTGAATATTGTTGGGCCAGCCACCTCAGTGAATGGGCCCTAGGAACGATCAAAGTTGGACGATTAATTCGTGGGCCCAACCTCTTTTCTTTCCCTCTTAAAAGTATGAAAGGAAAAAAAAGGGGAACCCTACTCGGCTGTTCCTTGATTCCAAATCTTCCTTTTAAATTGGAAGCTCTTTCTTATATCGTTCTGATGCTTTATTGCTTTTGACCTTTATCCCTCTTAACCATTTGTGTAGTGGCCCAACAAAGTTTTTCTTGGTAGGCCCTGCATTTAGGAATTGGGCCCATCTTCATTCTCATGGTTTCCTTTTATCACAAGGGTATTTTCGTCATTTCAAGGAGTTTATGTTGTTAGATTGTTGCCATGCTCCAGGGACTATGCTAACATTTGAATGCCACAAATCAGAAGGCCATGATTAACTACCTAAATCTTGACTTTTCAATGTTTGGCTTTTTTTCCCCAGGTTCAGACAACACCCGCTCCAGAGTTCACCACCCCAGTTGAGGAACCAACTAAGGTTGAACCAGTTGCAGAGGAAACGGTAACTGCACCAGTAGTGGCAGAAGAACCCGCCGTTGCTGCCCCTCCCGCAGAGGTGGAGACACCCGCACCATCAGTAGAGGAAACACCGAAAGAAGAAGAGGTGGTTGAAGAGAAGGTAGAGGCAGCAGAGGAGAAACCCGCAGAGGAAGTATCTACCGAGACAAAGGAAATCAAAGTCGAAGCCACAGAAACCGCAGCACCAGAAGAGACAGAGACAAAGGCAGAGGAGCCAGCCGCAGAAGAACCGGCAGCGGCAGCGGCAGTTGTAGAAGAAGCTGCACCTGCTGCAGCAGCTGAGGAGAAAGTAGAGGAGACTACGAACACTGCTGCTGAAGAACCAGAAGCCGAAGCAACCAAGACAGAAACCAAAGCTGAAGAAGAAACCAAGGTTGAGGAAGAGAAGGTTGATGCTGCTGAGTAGAGTGTGATGGGGCTTGTTTGGATGCATAGGTTATTTTTATTATTAGTAGTAGTAGTTTATGGTTAAGTGAAGCTAAAATGAGATATCTATCAATGAGGGGCTGAGGGGCATATCCCCATATGGGTTGGGTAATACTCTCTTTGGATTTAGATTTCTGAGTTGGATTTTGCTTCTGTGGTTTGAGTTAAAAGAGTTGGTGTTGTTTGATTTTGATGGTACTTAGTGGGTTTATGTAGAGATCTCTTTGTATTGGTATTTTAGTTATTCTAAAAATGTATTTCTTATTGTATTTATGTTCTTCTTTTCCCTTGGGATCTTCTTGTTTCCTTCCCAACATTTTTTTTCTCCCACTTTGAGATGGAATTGGTCTTTCTGATCAATGGGGATTTCATCTTACACTCTGCTTCAGTTGCATTAAGAATTGCAATATAAGCATGGGATTCTATTTTTATTTTTGAACATTGTTACAAAGAAAACAATGACATGAATTAGGGTTCTTTAACAATACATAAATGCCGATGCAGGTTTTTTTTTTTTTTTGCAAAAGAAGCGGTTCCCACTTCCCACTTCCCACTTCCCACTACCCACTTTGACAGACCTAAAGAAGGCAATACATGGAGTTTTTAATTCTCTAGAGTAATAATAAGCATAATTGCATTTGGTTAGCACCAGTAACTCACTTTCATTGGGATCATTGGCAGGTTTTATTTATTTATTTACTTATTTTGTGTGTGTGGGGTTGGGGGTGGGTGGTGGAGTATCATTTTTGAAAGTAATACGAGGGCTTATGATTACAAATATCCTTATCGGCCGAATTAGCATTGGCATGTTTTCAATCTCATCTCTTTCCCTACTAGGGCAAGAACAAGCAACGGTTACATTGCCGATAAATGGGATAGGAAGAATCGGGTAAGTCGAAGTTGGATTCAGATCCTCTCCAATCGTGTCGGAGACGAGTGCGTAAGAGGATTTGGGCACATATCTTAAGGTCCTCCTAGCCATCAGAGGGACACTAAATGACCTAGTGTCCGAAGCCACAATTTGGAAGCAGAAAGATCACATGAGAGCCACAACTAGAAAGTGCATCTCACCTCAAGCTCCTGATGGATCAGGGTCCTTTGTGGTGTGACACGGCATGCAACGAGGGTTGGGAGCCCTCAAACCTCATGGTTTGAGAACTCAGTATCAGGAATGAGATTAGTCAAAGCCATTACTGATTCAATACCAATATATTTGAATTGGCCATGATCAGACAGAAGTAACTATGCTTTCAATTAAAAAACTATATTTTAGATTATTTTACCCTTCGACTGCACTGTTTCCACTGATATGGCATCGGCTAAGAATTGAAATCAATCAAAGCCGATTCCAATACCATTCTGATTAATCTGATTCGATTCTTCAAATTATGTCAATCATAGATCCCAAGGCTTGAACACGCTACCCAAGTTACTCTCAACACTTAGATGTGCATTGCCCGCCGTATCACATTACAGAGAAACTGCGCGCCATCTTGATACTTTATTTTTATAAAATCAATCTCCTGAATCCTGATTCTCCATTCACATTATTCCCCAACCAAGGCAATCACGTGAATGACACGTGTTTCTTTGTACTTTGTGGCCCCACTCAGCTGCTTTCTTTTTTTTTTTTTCCCTCCCCACAGAGTACTGCGCGGAGTGCTATGTCATCCTCGTACATCTGCTATAAAATAATAAGGGCTGCTAACAAAAAAATATATATAATAATAAAGGCACATTAATTTGGTTAGGCCAGTTCGTGGATTCTGGGCAACAAGCAAAAGCTATTTGGGAAAAGGTTCTCTTCCGTGGATTTAGGAATTTATATCAGATCGGCCGATATGGCATTGATTTATAAAAAAACGTGAAGTGTAACATAGTGAAAGAAGAGCTATGCCTCATCGATATTGGCATCAAGAGTGATTGATATTCGCATCTCTACAAGGCTACACTGGCACCTCTCTCTACCTACATGATATATATATATATATATATTTTTTTTTTTTTTTGATAGAACCTCACATCACCTCTTGCCCTATTATATATGAAATCATTTTGTGAATCTCTTCTTTCCACCTCGATTTGGAGGGAGAGGGGTTGGGGGGCTTTTGAACCCAAAAAAAAAAAAATCCTCTCCCAAATTTTTATTTATTTATAAAAAGATGATAGTTCCTGACAACGTCTGGTGAGAGGCTCTCTTAAATGAGACAAATGATTACCTCACCCCTTTCCTTTTATTCTTATGTGCATGTTCTCATTGGCCTTGCATTGGCACTAAAGTCACATAATTTAACAACAAATTTCTTCCCTTTATTTATTTATGAGAGAGGATTTCTCACACCACTAGTATGGAAACAACGCCACATCAATGGAGGTGAGGATAACCTTACATGATCAAGGCAAGGGAGAGAAAATCAATAAAAAAAACCATGTAAAAGGTGATTTTTTTTTTCTTTTATTCATTTAGGGAAAAATTCTAGACAACACTGCTAGACTGCCTATGTCTTCCTCTCATGCCCTTGGAAAGGACCACCCTGCCCTTGCCTGTGCCACCTGCTCATTGGTTCAAGCCGCCATGGTGCTTGGAGCTAACGGCATAACCACCCTTCGACGTTCATCTTATTCTCAGAGGGGTTTGTTGGGGGAACTAAAGTAGAATTAGAGAAACTTAATCAAACATTCACTAGCGTACATTATGGAAACTAGTTCATACCGCTATTTAGGATAAATCTTTTGAATGGATACATTTAGGTTGTGTTTGGTATCTATTCACATTCTAAGAATGCACATTCCCATTCTAAGAATGTAGAATGTATTATTGACTTAAGAATGAGAACACTATTTGGATGTTCAAGCCTTTCATCGAACACCTCATGGGTGTCTACAATATATATATATATATATCTATATATTTTTTTATCAAAAATAAAACTAATCTTGAGCAAAAAAAAAAAAAAAATCTCAATTCCAAATGCTTTCATGAACCAAATCACCACCACCGCAACCCTTTTGTGATCTGAACCTCTGCAAATATGCAAGACATTGTTGAGTTGGTTGGTGCTTTTCTTCCAAGTCTTCCATCAGATCATGAGGGGAACACATTCCATGGCCTTCAAACGACGCATTCTAGAACGAGGCCCATTCTTTAACCCATTTTGGGAATTTAGAATAGGAACGCATATCAAACACTATTTTTGATGTTTTAGAATGCGTTCTAGGCTTGAAATTAATTCTAAGAATACATTTCAAACACAAGGTTATGTTTAGTATGCATTCTCGGAATGTATTCTAGGTCAATAATGCATTCTAATAAATCATATAAACACAACCTTAGTTATTCTCCTATATGATCTTAAACATCTGGACCTGCTATTTATATAATGTATATTTATTATTTTACCTTCTCAATATCAATATTTTGAGAGTCATGGGCACCTTATCTCTTGAAGATCTCTACTCTAAATCATGGTTAAAGAGGATGAACTAAACAATTATACTTTAAAAACATTTGAAATCATTAGTAGATGTTTGAAATTAAGGCTGTGTTCGGTATGTTTTTTGGAATTCATACTCAACCTACATAGGATGCACTCCAAAAATGGACACCAAACGCAGCGTTAATTTTTATTTAAGAAATGACATGGACTGATCATTTATCTTTCCAGTATCAAACTACACCCTATTAGTAGTTACATATTTTTCAATTATTTGACAAAAATGATCTGAAATTTGACATATGAGGAAGAGACCTGTCATATATTTGTCACATAAAAAATTTAAGAACTTATTCAAGATATTTTTCTCTCAGCATACTTATTCAAAATTTAAGTTCTATTTTATCTTTAATTTTTACTCTAGTGTGAAACATGCTTAGTTTTGCATTACAACTTTGGCCCTTTTCCATTCTCTTTTGTTCATGGTTGGTCCTACCTAGGTTCTAGTTGGAGATGACTAGGAGTCCGTTCCTATCGCCAGATTTGAATTCTATAATTCCTTTCCTTCGTGCTAGTCTCTGTCACTCCGTATTATCTAAACCAGTTCTTATCATTTAAAACTTTTCGAGCTTCATTATATCTATTTAAGAAAATGGACAAGAAATCTATGGTTTCATACCAGAGAACAAAAAAAAAAATGCTCCAAGCACGGGTCGCTTGAATCGAGAAAGTAATAGACAGACTGAAGTGAAGTGAAGTACTACCACTTGCTGGTGAGAAATCGTTTTCTGAAGGCAGTGAAGGTATTATTGTAGAGTCCAAATATTTACTACGTGCGAGGTCAAAGGGAACTTAACTTCTATAGATAGTGAAGGTATAAGGTTTCTTTACTACCACCAGGGGAGAGGTTTTTTTTTTTTTTTTTTTTTTTTCAAAGAAAGCAAACAAGGTTAAAACCTAGTACATAACATATCCGACCTACAAATATATTATTTTTTCCGTACGGCCTCTTTGGCTAATACTTTTTGGTCCCCTATATATTTATTACTAGTTGTTATACAAAATTTGGAGTAACAAGGATGTTTATCTAGTTCTAAGCATACCGAAACTAGAGTTTTAGGCCATATATTAAATAAAACATCATGGTTGTTTTCCAGTAACCATCCAATTTCCATGGCATTACTCCAGATATGATTTATCTTCATACGTTTACTCTTTGCTTTTGACATTCCATGGAGCAATCCTAGAGCCTCCGCCTCACCATCCTCTCTTGTCACACAGAAATTTGCTTCCATTAGTATACAATTTCCATATGAGATGAGACTAAGTGTCCAAGCTACACTTTTTGATCTAGATTCCTTTACACTAGTGATGATGATTATGTTTTTTCCTATGTGTGATGGGGTGACATTATTTGAGGATGGGGGATTAGGTATTACCTAATGTTTGGGTCGACTGTTTGGTATCCCAAAGGATATTCTGAATTCTACCTGCTTGAGGATATGTGTCCACTCTGATTTTTGGGCATTGAAAACACACTGGTTTCTATGTTTCCAAATGAAATAGATAATAAATATAAAAATGGAAAAGAACAATGTTAGGTTTGATTTGGGGATTAGGCAGGAGTTGAAACAATGCATTACCAAAGAGGTCACAGTTGTCACTGGGGTAAGGTCCGGTTTGAAGCCTAGAGGACTAGCATGCCAGATACGCTTGGACTATTCGCAGTAAAAAAAAAATGGTACAAAGAGGGGAGAGGTTTTGTGTATGATCCTGCATGATCTTGCACATAGTCATGGGATAGGGGGTGATGGGTGCACCGTAGATCTTCATCTCTCTATCCAAATGTTGTGTGCATAACCATGCATCATACGTAGTTTTACATAAAACCTGTTGCTTAATTATTATGATTATTATTGTTTTATTTTATTATGAGGGATATTGATTAGTTTAATTTGTTTTATTTTATTTTATTTTATTATTTTTTTTTTTTTGAAAAGCTATTGGCATAAGAAAAGCGCAAAGTGTCCGGATTACATAACTCATTTGTCACTATGTGCTCCACCTTTCTATATGAGCTATTGCAAGAAACCTATTGTAGGGAACAAATGTACAATCACGAGAAAGCAACTAACCGAACAATACCACATAATACGAAGAATTTAACATAATTCAGCATCAAGTCCTACATCCATCCATGAGATCCAGAGAATTATTCATTAACCATAAAAAATCTCAATATCAATCCCCATCTCACAATGTGATCACCCTTGCTTATGTCTAGGGATTCTTTATAGGGATAATATATAGAAAATTTAAAAAAAAAAATCTAATCTCCACAATTATAATTTTTCCCCTATACATGTAATGGACCAAAAAGCCGACCCAACATATAGTAGCTCAATAATAATTATGTGGAACACTACAAGACCAGCTATGACTTTTGTGACAAACGCATACCTATCAAACTCGAGGGAAAATTCTTCTTGAATTATTGCTTTAACCTCTTCACTTTCTTACGTTTTATCTCATTTTACCTTACTTATGTTACTTCCTTATATTTTTATTCCTATTTAAATTCATGTAGATGCTTCATTTAATGGAGATAAGGTTATAATTGTTGTTGTTGTTGATAATACATAGTACAAGATATAGAATCCAACAGTTTTCCCTTAAAAGAGGAGTAGATCATAATCATTTTCCTCTTAAACTAAGCTCTCGTACAATCATGAAGCTTGGCCCTAGTACTGACTTATTAAGATTTTAAGTTTGACACGGGATTTGGACATATTAAATTAAAAATAGATGTATGCCTTCCTTATTCATAATCTAATTATATTACACTTATCTCAAGATGAAGAAGAACCTATCAGCTTAATTACGAACTGTAGCTTTCTTTGGCCAACCATTTTCCACAACTTATAGCTTTTTACATGGGCCCATGGGGTATCCCAGCTTATCATCTTCAAATTTCACCAACTTGTATTAAGACTGTTAGGCAGCCATTACTTTTGATTAAGTGCTAATCTTTAAGACTTCACACTTAACTATAAGCTAGGGTTATGAGAACTCAATGAGTTAACTAGAGCTCGATGATCAACAGGATCTTGGGTTGACTCGTCTCACAAAGTTGCAACATCTCTCTCTCTCTCTCTCAAAGAAGGATGAAATTCATGCTTCCATCGAAGATTTATTCTACACAGATAGCTTCAACCATAATAATATTAGGTTGTAGGATTCATATAAAAGGGTTTGGCAAGTTTGTTTGTTGTTGTTTTTTTTTTTTTTTGGTGTCGGCAGCCAACCTGACACACCAATCCTCGTCCTTTATCCAGTCTTGAGATAGGTAATAAACACTGGTAGAGTTGGGTAGTTAAAAAGCATTATCTAGTTAAGTTACATGAAAGTCATCTGAGGTGGCATGACCATATTGCGGAGGTCTTTGGATACTCTAGTATAAATGAGTGATTTGATTCAAATTGAATGATCTAAAAGAGCTAGGTTAGATCTAAAATGACCTTAGCTAGGAGAGATGATGAGGAAAGACATGCATAATTAAGTCTTTTTATCAAGTATGACAGCTAGGATTAAATTTAAAATGACCTTAGTTAGGAGAGATGATAAGCATAGACATTAATAATTTAGTCCTTTAATCAAGTATGACGTGGAATAGAACTGATTGAAAAACAAGAATCCAGATAATCGATCCCATTTAATTAGGATAAAGTTGAATTGTCATTATGATTGTTGTAAGTAGATCCAACTATCAATTTGCTGGCAAAGTGAACACATCAGCAGGAAGTGGTTGGTAGTGGTATGTACTTAAACATATTAGTCAACAACTATTGATTTAATTGTTCCACTTCCCCTTAATCCCAATGGGAGAATATCCTCTGAGGTCCCATCTTGGATGTGGAAAACCTATTTTGACTCACCAATGACCTAAAACCGACCTAGAGATTTTGAAAGATTTGAAAGATGAAATTATATGCAACTTGTGATGTGATATGATCATATAAAACAGTTTTCAGTAAAAAACAAAGGCAATGCATGATCTTATTCAAAACTCTGCATTTCCAATTAGATTGATTTTGCTAAACAATAAGCTGCAAGGTAAAGGGAACTATCACAAAAATCTAAAAATAGTATCAAGGGATCAACTATGTTGTGCAAGCAGGCAGTTGGTGATGAAACTAAACCGCTAGCTAGCTAGCTACTTGTTTTAAAAACCAAGGGCGAGAATATTAATCCATCCAATCACCATTTTTTTTTTCTTTATTTTTGGTAAGAAGATGTATCATTGAAATGAAAGGCAAGTATTAAACAAGGCATCCTTATTACACCTGTCAAGCAGCCAAGGAGTGGAGAATGGCCACTTTGTCCTATTTTCCATGAACTGGGCCCTCCTGAACTAGCAAATGGGCAACACAATTCGCCTCGCAAGAGATCCAAGAAAAATAAAATAGCTGGAAAATCGATCTATGAGATGCCAAATGTCTCCCAATATTCCAGAGATAATGAAAGGAGGTGGCACGGATGGGTTACTCAGAAGGAAGACTAAGGGCCCATTTGATTATGTTTCTAGAAACATGTTTTTCCATTTTTCTATATTCAAAAACAAAAAAACACCCAAAAACCGTTTGATTTTTCTGTTTGATTTTACTTATTTTTCAAAATAGAAATAGAAATAGAAATTTTTGCCTATTTCTGGGTCTAGAAATATGAATAGAGAAACATGCCAGACTTATTTTTCTGTTTCAAGAAACAAGTGGGAATGACAAAAATTGTGAAAAACCTAATACTTCACTCGACCTACCCCAACCCCAACCTATTATTGAAACTTCTCGTTATCCAAAAGCAACAACTCCAACCTAATTGTACGAAGATCACAGTTCTGGACGGGCTTCTTCCTTTTGAAGCTCATCACCACGAAACATACCTGCAACTCCAACATTGTGCCTTCACTCATGAACTACATACCAACAACATCGTGCCTTCACTCGTGTCTTGAATCCTATTATACTGTTGAAAACGTTTCAGAAAACAGAAAAATCAAACACCTTTTTACAATCCTAAAAATCTTTTTCTACTATTTCTAGACATAGAAATAGTAGAAACAAAATCAAAGGAACCCTAAGGTCTAAGGTGGTGTAATAAAAAAGGTAACTCAATTGGCAAGAACCAACACCTCATAATTAATTAAGAGGTCATGAGTTTAACTCTCCTTGGAACTTTATTATTACTAAAATAAAATAAAAAGACTAATTGAACTGTCCAACTCAGGCATGATAAAACTTGATGTGGCAGAAAATGGAAAAACCTCTACAATTTGATTGATGACTGCAAGAATAGCCAGAGCTTCTCTAATGAGGACAACATGAAAGGCAGATAGCTCGAAAAAGATCCAATCAGCAAATTGATGGTATATGAATTATTGCACCACACACTAATGCTTATAGAGCCCTGCTTTTTAAACCCGATTGATTGATTGGTGGTGATGAGCACAATAATGTGTGAAATCTTAGGGATATAAGTGTACATTTTGCCCCACTTTGGATAGTACTACTTTTCTTTTTCTTGTTTTTTTTTTTTTCAGTTTCCAAGTCTACAAGAGAAAGTGCTTAAAATGAATCAAGAACCAATCCAAAGGTGGGACCCACTCATTGGTACCACATCCTCTCTCCTACAAAATCCTGAAGATTATTCTCTCTCCTTGCCACCTCACAAGATCTTGAAGATGCTATGTAGAGATTCCTTTATGATTTAATCAAGATTGCAAGAGATTAGTTATTATTGCAAGGAATGAATAGAATTTTTTAATTTTGGAAACGGATTCTCTCTTTCCTCACACAATATCTCAGAGAATGAGGATTTTTACCAAGATTTTATTTTATTTTATTTTCTTTCTTTTCTTAAAAAAGACTTGTAGAAGGAAGGAGGTAAGAAAAAAAACCCTATAAAAGCCCCTTCCTCCCCCCTCCTAATTATTATTCTCCTTAGTTTACTTTCTAGTTTATGCTTAGTTTTCTTCTTTCTCTCCCTCTCTCCCTCTCTTTAGTTTTAGTTCTTCTTTATTTTTGTTTTAATCACTTTTGTAATAGTTTTTTTATGTCAATTAATACAAGCACTCTTTTATTCTTATTCAGTCTTTTTATGTTTATAATCTATGCAATTGAATTGTAATTTTTAAAGTTATAGTTCTAGGCTTAGATATAGGTGATAAGATCACGAGCCGTGGAGCATTTTTTTTCTCAAGTTCAGTTTTTTTTTTTTTTAAGATTTGTTTTCTCTAGTACTAGAAATTTCAGATTTGGTTTATTTCAGATCTAGTTTTTAGTACTGGTAGTATCTCAAATCACCCAAGCTTTTAAGTTCAAGCATTGAAGTTCAAGTAAATAGGCTCCCTCAATAGTCTTCTCTCCCCCCTCTCATTCCCTCTTCTGACTACTTTTTTTTTCTTAATTTATTATTTTAATTTCAATTGTTACATTATTGCTATCCCTTTCTCCTAAGGTTCATGGCTAGTGTATGTGTTGGCTTTGCCCCTCCTAGCCATAGAACCATCAATTTATTATTTTTATTTTAATTGTCTCCCTTTCCCTAAAGCCAAGTAGAGTAATCCTTGTAAGAATGACTCTCTAGTCAAGTAGGGAAGCTCATATTATGATGCATCCCTCGGGCTAAGTAGAGAAACTACTTGTTAGTCTCTCTCTAGCTTTCTCCCATTTCTTTTAATTTATTTTTATTTCAGCATTTTTTTCTCCTTTATTTTTTATTTTTAATTGCGTGGGTTATTTATTCTCAGTTATTTATTTATTTAATTTTAATTGCGTGGCTTGCATCTTTAAATTCTTAGATGACAAATGGTTAGGACGTTATTTTAGATACATATGTTTAGGACGGTAGTTAGAATTAGATCACAACCATTAATAGGTTGACTTTCGTATTATTAAAAGAAAAAAAAAATAAAGTGGTTGCTCTCCCTGAGTTCGACCCGTAGCTACACTGATTTGTACGCTTGCAGTTATATTTAAAATCTCAAACAAGTTTTTGGCACCGTTGTCGGGGAGACCGTTCCATGTTATTTTTTGCTTTCTTTTGGTAAATCAGAGTGCTTTATTTGCTTTTTTTTTTCTTGTCTTTTATTGATTCCTGAGAAGATCAACTTGCAATAATAGTTGTATCAGTGGAGGTCGTCATGCCTCACAGTATGATAAAGACAGGTTTCGCCCTGTAGCAATACCTCAGGAATTGACCTGAGCAATCCCGGATCCCTATTGGTAATCTCCCAAAAATCCAAAAAAAATAAAAAAATCATAAAAAAAAAGAGTTTTTCTTTCCATTCTTTTGTGCTTGTCTTACTCTAGTTGTGGATAGTTTTCTATTGCATGAGTGTGTGGTCCCGTGATTCTACCAATCGTTTAGTAAGAGTACCTATTTTTAGAATGACAGAGCAACCTAAGCCTACTTTAAAGGATAGATTCTACCCAGCCAGGGCAGCCCAACCTTCTTGCATTAGATTACCAGCTGCCACAGGGAACAATTATGAGCTTAAAACTCAATTCATCACTATGTTACCCCACTTCCATGGGCTATCTTCCGAAGATGTTTATTTGTTCCTGAGAGAATTTGAAGTGGTTTGTGTCCTCATTAAGATACAACAGCTCAATGATGATGCTGTTAAACTTAGATGTATTACTTTTTCGCTCAAGGATGGAGCAAAAAGATGGTTATATGGGCTGCCAACTAATTCCATTACCACATGGGATCAGTTTACAGTAGCGTTCTTAAGAAAAATTTTTCCCTTGCATAAAACAAACAAACTTAAGAGCAAGATTATGCAGTTCTGACAAAAACCTCAAGAGTCATTTTCTAGACTCATGGAAAGGTTCCAAGACCTTCTCCAAGAGTGTCCCCATCACGGGATTGACAAATGGCATCTTTGCCAAATAATTTATGAAGGGATAGACTACCATACCAAGCAGATGTTAGAGTCTATGTGTCCTACAGGCTTCACAGCTTATGCGGACGAAAACGAAGCTTAGAACTTTTTTTTTTACCTAGCTGAAAAGACAAGAGAATGAGAGTCTACTCAGGAAAGTGAGAGAACTATAGGAGGTAAAGGGTACTATGTTGATGGGATAGTAGCCAAGGAGGCCCATTTAGATAGCCTTATTAAAAGAATAGAAGCCCTTGTCCCTAAAGCACATGCCCCAGTCCACCAAGTCCAAAATCAAGTCTCTATATGCAATTGATGTCACTCCCCTGGACATGTAATGGAAGAATGCCCCAACAGTTCTGGGAGCAATGAAAGTATTAATGCTCTTTACCCGAACAACCCGCTTAGCAACACCTACAATCCAGGGTGGAGAAATCACCCTAATTTTTCATGGAGCCAAGGGAATCAATGAGGTCCATCCAACTTTCACAACCAAGGGCAGCCTAGTCCCCAGAGGTGCAATTTTGCACCATTACCTAATTCTTTCCCTCGGCCTAATCTAGGTCTTCAGTCAAATTTTGTTAGGCCCCCTCTCCAAGCACCTTATCAACAACCCCGGGGGTTTGCATCCACTGGAGAGGCGGCAAGAATTAGTGAGCTAGAGAAAAGCATGGCCTTTCTCATGACAAGCCATAATAATGTAGAGAGATAACCCACCCAACTTGTCACAATCATGCATGAGAAGGAGAAAGGAAAATTACCTAGTCAGTTAGAGCCGAATCCTAGACATCAAGTGCTGAATCCACAAGGGCTACCTGCTTCTCAGCTCAATGTTGTACAAAGTCAACAACACCAAGGGCCCTCCAACCAGTGTAATGCGGTATATGCCCTACGGAATGGCCGAGAGTATCTATGGAATGGTACCACTCATTCTTCACCATTTGACCTTTCTGTTGACACTCTGACTATCGAGGTTACTACTGTGCCTCCCATTCCAGGTTCGTCAGATGGATCTGAAGAGATTAATGATGATTTGGTGGAAGCCATAAAAAATGATTCTATTAATGAGAGAACTTCTGACAGTGTTTATGTTCCTCCTATCCCCTATCCTAACCGTTTGATGAATAAGAAGAAGACAACTTCAATGGAAAAAATTTTAGAAGTCTTCAAGAAGGTAGAGGTAAACATCTCTCTTTTGGATGTTATAACTCAAATCCCAGTCTATGCCAAAGTTCTCAAAGACTTATGCACTCACAAGCATACCACAAGTGTACCAAAAAGGCCTTTTTGGCAGTTAATATCAGTTCAATGATCACACAACTTATAGTAGCCAAGTATAAGGATTCCGGGTGTCCCACCATCTCTTGTGTCATTGGCAACACTCGTATTGATCATGCCTTACTTGACCTTGGTGCAAGTGTGAACCTTCTACCTTATCATGTTTATCAACAACTTGGATTAGGAGATTTGAAAGCTACAGGGACAACTCTCCACTTGGCCAACCGTTCTGTCAAGATTCCGAAAGGGATGGTCGAAGATGTCCTACTTAAGGTAGGAGAATTTATTTTTCCAGTCGATTTTATTGTTTTGGACACCAAACCCTTCACCACTAGGGATAAGATCCCTATCATTCTTGGAAGACCATTTTTGGCTACCAGCAATGCATTAATCAATTGCCGGAATGGTCTACTAAGGATATCTTTTGGCAATCACACTATAGAATTCAACATGTATAGGTTGGGCAAGCAACCCATAATTTCTTCTGATGATATTGACAAAGAGGTCAATATGCTTGAGAATTTTTCTGATGATATTGTTAAAACTTTTGACATTGACTTTGATTCAGAATTCCAAGAGTGTATGGAAAATTAGAGGATGATACTGAAAATTTCTTCTCTGATGTTTGGAGCCTTCATACACCCATGGAGCCCATTGGTCCTCTATCAAATTCTCTTCCTAAACCCTCAATTGTTGAGCCCCCTAAGCTTGATTTGAAAGAGTTACCCTCTAACTTAAGGTATGCCATCTTAGGAGAAGATCAAACTCTACCAGTTATTATCACCTCAGATTTAACTTCAAGTCAAGAGGAAGAGTTGATCAAAGTTTTAAAAGAAAACAAGGAAGCCTTAGGTTGGACCATGGTAGATATTATAGGAATTTGCCCCTCAATCGTTCAACATCATATTCACCTCATAGAGGATTCAAAACCTTCTAGAGAACCACAAAGAAGGGCTAATCCTATGATGCAAGAAGCTATCAAGAAAGAGATCCTAAAGTGCTTAGATCATGGTATCATCTACCCTATTTCTGATAGCAAATGGGTAAGTCCAGTGCACGTGGTGCCAAAGAAGTCAGGGGTCACAGTAGTCCAAAATACTGAAAATGAGTTGATCCCTACCCGTGTCCAAACAGGATGGCATGTGTGCATTGACTACAAGAAGTTAAATGCAGCAACTTGGAAAGACCACTTTCCTTTGCCTTTCATTGATCATATGTTAGAGCGGTTAGCTGGACATGAATATTATTGTTTCTTTGATGGTTATTCCGGCTATAACCAAATTCCCATTACCTTAGATGACCAATACAAGACCACCTTTACATACACCTATGGAACCTTTGCATATCGGCGTATGCCTTTTGGGCTTTGTAATGCCCCTGCCACGTTCTAAAGATGCATGATGAGTATTTTCTTTGATATGGTGGAGCATTTTTGAGAAGTATTTATGGATGATTTTTTTATTCATGGCTCCTCATTTTCTAATTGTTTGCATCATCTTTCTTTAGTACTCAAACAATGCAAAACAACTAATTTAGTTCTCAATTGGGAGAAATATCATTTCATGGTCACACAGGGCATAGTGTTGGGTCATGTCATTTCCAAAGAAGGGATCAAGGTCGATAAAGCTAAGGTGGACTTAATTTCTAATTTACCACCTCCCAAGTCATTTAAGGACATTCGTTCCTTCTTAGGTCATGCAGGGTTCTATCGTTGGTTCATCAAGAACTTCAGTCATATGGTTAGACCTCTCACCAATCTTTTGGCTAAAGAGCAACCCTTCGAATTTTCTAGTGAATGCCTCATGTGCTTTGAGTAATTAAAGGTGTTGACTACAACCCCCATTATTCAAGCTCCCTTATGGACTGAGCCCTTTAAATTAATATGTGATGCATCTAATTTTTCTATAGGGGCAGTCTTAGGGCAGAGAGTTGATAAACTTCCTCGTGTTATCTATTATGCCAGTGGAACTCTCAATGATGCACAGCTGAACTACACCACAACTGAAAAAGAATTTTTAGCTGTTGTATTTGCATTAGAAAAGTTTCGTGCATATCTGATAGGTTCTCATGTAATTATTTACACTGACCATGCAGCTATCAGATATCTTATTCAGAAAAAAGATGCCAAAGCACGTCTTATTAGATGGGTTTTGCTTTTACAGGAATTTGACTTAGAAATTAAGGATAAGAAAGGCAGTGAAAATTTGGTTGCAGACCATTTATCTTAATTACCCAATTCTTTGACTGTGAATACTCCAATTAACGAGTATTTTTCTGATGAGCAACTCTTTGCAGCATCTAGTGAACCTTGGTTTGCAGATATTGTAAATTTTTTAGTTACAAACAAGACTTCGGATCATTGGTCTTCCCAAGAGAAGTACCGTTTTCACTCACAGGTTAAGTATTTCTTTTAGAATGATCCTTACCTTTTTAAATCATGCCCTGACCAAATTATCTGGAGATGTATCCCTGATCATGAGCACCATTCTATTCTTTCCTTTTGCCATGATCAGGCTTGTGGCGGCCATTTTGGGCCTACTAAGACTGCAGCCAAGGTATTGCAATGTGAATTTTATTGGCCCAGTCTCTTCAAAGACGCCTTTGCTTATTATAAGGCTTGTCCTTCTTGTCAGTCTTTAGGAAAAATCAGTAGAAGGAACATGATGCCTCTCAACCCAATCCTCGTGGTTGAGGTTTTTGATGTTTGGGGAATAGATTTTATGGGTCCTTTCCCTAAGTCATGTGGATATGAATATATTTTGTTGGCTGTGGACTATGTGTCCAAATGGATTGAGGTTCGTGCTTGTAAGACCAATGACCATAAGGTGGTCATTCAATTCTTAAGGAAAAACATTTTTTCCCGATTTGGTACCCCTAGAGTTATCATTAGTGATAGGGAAAAACACTTTTGTAATAGCCTTTTGAGGCCTTAGTGAAGAAGTATGGGATTATCCACAAGTTGGCTATCCCATACCACCCCCAAACTAGTGGTCAGGTAGAAGTGTCCAATAGACAGATCAAGCAAATTCTAGAGAAGATAGTTAAACCAAATCAAAAGGATTGGTCTAACCGTCTGTTGGATGCTTTGTGGGCATATAGGACTGCTTACAAGACCACACTTGGTCAATCCCTATACCGTTTGGTATACGGGAAAGTCTGCCACATTCCTGTTGAGTTAGAACATCGTGCCTTTTGGGTGATTAAGAAATTTAATTTTGATTTGTCTACCGCAGGAGCTCATAGAGATCTCCAACTATCTGAGTTGGAGGAATTGCGAAATGATGCCTATGATAGTGCAAAAATTTTAAGGAAAAGACTAAAGCTTTTCATGATAGGCACCTTGTTAGAAAACTTTTTATGCCTGGTGATAAAGTTTTGTTGTACAATTCTAGATTGCATATCTTTCTAGGAAAACTTCGTTCTCGGTGGGAAGGTCCTTACCTTGTGCAAATAGTGTTCCCCTATGGCGCCGTAGAGGTTATGAATCCATCTACTCGAAAAATTTTTAAAGTTAATGGGCACCATTTGAAGCCATTTCTTGAGTTGCTTTCAATGTATGATGTAGAGGTTATGATTCTCCATGAGCCTCTTTATGATGATGTTTGATTCTATTTGATAATTTCCTCTCCTTTGTCCTTCTTGTTCTATTGTCTTATCATTTTTTTTTCTACATTGAGGACATTGCACAATTTAAGTATGGGGGAGGGAACTTGAGGTTACTTTTAAGAGTTTTCTGGTGCTTTATACACACCCTAAAAAAAAAAAAGAAATTGAGATCTAGGACCCATCTTGGTACTATAATCCCTATTGGGAGGATGGTAATGAATATATGTCTTGAAGTAGGACTTCACTTAAATGATTTAGAGATACTTGTCTTAAGGTGTAGGACCATTTGTTAGTTGGTGCCCTTGTTCTTAGGTTAGGAGTTGACACCATATTCTTGGCATGGTATAAAAATATATGATATGGATATGCAAAGAAAGTGAAAATTGGTCAAAAAGTAGAAAATAAGTATAGAATTTCTAAGAGCTAGACAGAATACTGCGCCTCATGAAGCGGGGTGTTTTGATCGAACCTCTTAGGAAGGAACACTTCCGAAAAGAACATAGCATCACTGTCTTTGTTGGCATATGCATAAAGCGAAGCTACTTAGTAACTTGGGTTTCTAGTGTTTGCTCCACTATGTTATTCAGGCTAAATGTAGTAGAGTAGAATGAGTTCTCTACTTAAAAAAAAAAAAAAAAAAACCATTATGCCTTGTTGCTTATGATTGGTTAACGCTCCAAAACCCTAGTTCATGGTCCCTACCTTGCAATGTGGTTTGCCTTAGGATTGGTCGTGCTTTAGAATATATAAGGGTCGTCCCTATTTGAGATGTGTGATTGTTCCTAAATCTAGATGGAGTATTAAAGTTCAAGTGTGGCGGTTCCTCGGTTGATGTGCTCTAATTGAAAGAGAGGTGTGTGTTTTGTAGTTATTGGAAACTTTAAATGGTAATTTTTCAAGTTAATTTAAATTTTGGGTGTATATTCACTGCAAACACCCATGAGACAGAACTCGTCCACTAGGGGTGACCTAGGGGTTTAAAAGCTTGTTGCACATGCTAAGTGCAATCGTGATTCCTACGAAAGTGAGTTAGGCTTTTTCTTTCATTTCTTTATTTATTTATCTTGCTTGAGGACGAGCAAAAGTCTAAGTCTGGGGGAATTTGATGAGCACAATAATGTGTGAAATCTTAGGGATATAAGTGTACATTTTGTCCCCACTTTGGATAGTACTACTTTTATTTTTTCTTTTTTTTTTTTTTTTTAGTTTTCAAGTCTACAAGAGAAAGTGCTTAAATTAAATCAAGAACCAATCCAAAGGTGAGACCCACTCATTGGTACCACATTCTCTCTCCTACAAAATCCTGAAGATTATTCTCTCTCCTTACCACCTTACAAGATCTTAAAGATGCTATGCAGAGATTCCTTTATGATTTAATCAAGATTGCAAGATATTGGTTAATATTGCTAGGAATGAATAGAATTTGTTAATTTTGAAAACGGATTATCTCTTTCCTCACACAATATCTCAGAGAATGAGGATTTTTACCAAGATTTTATTTTATTTTATTTTCTTTCTTTCCTTAAAGAAGATTTGTAGAAGGAAGGAGGTAAGAAAAAAAAACCCTATAAAAGCCCCTTCCTCCCCCCTCCTATTTATTATTCTCCTTAGTTTACTTTCTAGTTTATGCTTAGTTTTCTTCTTTCTCTCCCTCTCTCCCTCTCTTTAGTTTTAGTTTTTCTTTATTTTTCTTTAATCACTTTTGTAATAGTTTTTTATGTCAATTAATCCAAGTATCTTTTATTCTTATTCAACCTTTTATGTTTATGATCTATGCAATTGAGTTGTAATTTTTAAAGTTATAGTTTTAGGCTTAGATCTAGGTGACAAGATCACGAGCCGTGGAGCATCTTTTTTTTTTTTCAAGTCAGTTTTTTTTTTTTTTAAATTTGTTTTCTCTAGTACTAGAAATTTCAGATTTGGTTTATTCCAGACTGATTTTTAGTACTGATAGTATCTCAAATCACCCAAGCTTTCAAGTTCAAGCATTGATTCAAGTTTGTCCCTCCTAACCATAGAAACATCAATTTATTGCATTTATTTTAATTGTCTCCATTTCCCTAAAGCCAAGTAGAGTAACCATTGTAAGAGTGACTCTCTGATTAAGTAAGGAAGCTCATATTATGATGCATCCCTCAGGCTAAGTAGAGAAACTTACTTGTGAGTCTCTCTCTAGCTTTATCCCCTTTCTTTTACTTTATTTTTATTTCAGCCTTTTTTTTTTCTTTATTGTTTTTTTTTTAATTGCGTGGGTTGTTTATTTTCAGTTATTTATTTATTTAATTTTAATTGTGTGGCTTATGTCTTTAAATTCTTAGATGACGAATGGTTAAGACGTTATTTTAGATACATATGTTTAGAACGGTAATTAGAATTAGATCACAACCATTAATCAGTCTACTTTCGCATTATTAAAAGAAAAAAAAAATAAAGTGGTTGCTCTCCCTGTGTTCGACCCGTACCTACACTGATCCGTACGCTTGCGGTTACATTTAAAATCTCAAATAGAATTCATGAAGGAAACCGACTGAGGATAGAAGACATGACCCACCTCTATCTTTGTGGTGTTTACCAACAGTAGGAGGCCATTCTCAGTAATCTGGGTTAAGCCATCCAAACTCATGTTAACTCCTCGAAAGCCATTATAGGTGAAACCAACATCTTCTTCTTGTGATTCTACAAATCTGCTAAGGATAAGAAACAGCAGCAAGTTCTTGGAAAACATTATTTGCCACTTTATTTTTCCTTCTACTCGTCAGATTTAGTAACAAACTTCTTGCTCTCCTCTAGGATTTTTGTGAGTGAAGATTCAAGCCTTCTTCTATATCAACATCCTAGTTTTAATTGTTTTGGTAGAAAGATGGTAAATTGTTTCAATGGAATTTAATTGGTTTTTTACAGACGAGGGAGGAAGTCCAATGATCAATAAATGTTGTCTCAATTCAGGTTGACTGTGATTTTCTCGTTGGAAACTTGAAGTTTCATATGAAATTTAAGATTGTCCAGTTTGTGGACCCATATAAGATATTTTCTAACCCAAATATGTAATACCCTTCCTGTATTAAAATCTTTGATAGTTAACGACAACAACAGAATAGGTTATTATTCTGAGTACTCAAGAATGTCCAAAAACAGGAATATCAAGAAATATTATTTCGAAGAGTATTCTATTTCTCTAATAGTTCGGGACTATTGAATGAAGTAGATTTCTTATACATGAAATTTTTGACATGGAACCTGAAATAGTATAATTCATTGAAAGCACAATAATTTAGAAAAAAATTTAGGGGTCCTCCTAAGCTTCACGATGCCTAGTGAAACATAATACTTTATTATTTGTTACATGGTATTACATGGTGAGTTTATATGATTAAGAGTCAGATATCCATCTCAGTAGCAAAATTTTGGGACAAAGTAAAAAGGTGGCACAAACTGTAAATTAATATATTCAATAAATCTAAGAAAAAGTCATAAAATTGAAATGAATATATTGTTCAAAATTAAGCATAAATGTCAAATTTCTAGGCCTTACATCATCTCAGATGACATTCCCTCCTCATGTTAGGAAAGAAATTGTTCAAGATGCAGCATCAAGACCTAGATTTAAATTCAATTAGCAAAGCTTGAGTTCCCTACTAATGGCAATGCCAAAGGTGGGGTTTCTTAATGCTTTTTTGTGGTGTTTTCTTTTATAGTTGCTGCTCTTGATTTGTTTATTTTTTTTAATAAAATTTTTTATTTTCTAATGAGAAAAAAAAAAAAAAAAAAGTAAAAAAATTTGTGGAAGAGGATTCTCTAAAGGCAGCATAGGTGGTCGTTTTGCTATCAATTGTTTTTTACTACAATGTCACGATGCCTTTCGGGCTTTTTATTCAAAATAATTTATATTTTACATTCTTACCTCGAAGTTTCTTTGTTGACAATGGCATAGACTAAATAATCAATGACATCCAAATTGTCTTTTTCTTTCTTTTTCTTGTATAATATCGATATCTTTTTGACCACGCTACCTTTGATTAGGAGGTTATGAGGGGAACCATTGAGAGAGAAGTCAATTCAAATCTTGGTAAAGCCACGTGAATGCTTGAAACTAATTCAAATTACTATTTTAAAATTAAATCAAATTAGTAGTTCATATGTTTATGTCTTGGACAAATTTTTTTCTACAACATCAGACTGCAATTTTCCCACCATGGTTGGTGGAAAATCCAAAGTCTAATAAGGAGCATTAATGAGGGGAGATAGTGTGGGCCACACGGATGGGATATGAAAGGATATGTGTGCGATCCAGTGTCATGACATTCTCTTTTCTTAAATGGAAATATTCTCAAGAGATCAATTATTTTATTTTTTGTAACGAATTCAATTATGATTAATTAGATGTTTTATACTTACAATAGCAGAGATTACACCGTGAAGCCATAGGAATAGTCCGTTGGGCCACATTTTCATCTGTAGGAAAATCATTACAATTCAGTCTCCATCCAGATATAGAAGATCTTGGAAGCAAACCTTTCGTCCATACTAAACGCGCCCAAGGTTGAACACACCCTCTTTACATTAGAGGTGTGGTGATTGAAACTTCTTTTTTTTTTTTTTTTTTTTATATCAATATATTCAGAAAATCCTAAGAAAAAATTAGGATCCCCTTATAAGAAACTAGGGAGAGAAAGAAAAAGAAAAGCTCTAAAAAACAAAATCAAACCACCCTTAAGAGGGGGAAGATGCAGTGTAGATGAGCCAAACTGATAAATCCTAATAAGTGGCTATGAACCTGTTCCTGGGATTTTCAATACAAGAACCTTGCACTTTGTCCGAGCATAAAAAATTGTGGCATTAAAAGCAATCTTATCAGCTGAATCTATAATCCTTTCCAAATTTGCAGTACAGTCTAGAATGATGAGCCAAATTCATATAATTTCATGATTCCATTCAAATATGATAAATTGTGAGACTGAAAGCAATCTTACCAGCTGAATTTATGATGGACTTCCCTTCAAAGTCCTTATTCACAGCTATTCTCCCTTCGAGAACTATGCCAACACTTACACAATACCTTCCAAACTCTTTGGGAAAAAGGCATCTGAAAAATAAATGTTGAATGTCCTCCATTACATTCTAGCAGAAACAATAAGACATTGGAGATGATATAATTTGTCTCATCTTAAGGAAAGCCTGCATTGGGAGTGCATTGGGAGGGATTCCATTATACCTCTCCACAGAATGAAACATGCCATGAGATATGATCCTTAAACCAAACCACCAGGAACCAAAGGCATCCTCTTTGCTGAAGATCTTACTAAATTCTAGGCGGAAATAGAGGAATAACATCCTAGGTGAGAAGCTTTCCACACCACAAGGTCCTCGGACCACCTTAGTCTCTTAGAAATCCCCTTACAAGCTCTGTGGGCCTCAAACATAGTAGGAAGGAACATACGACCAAGGCACCAAGGGCCCTCATTGAGTACATGAAACCCTGGCTAGCCTATCTATCCTTGAAAGGTATTAGATATTGTCTCCATCTACATTGATCAACAACGCCGAAGGGTGCAAATTGTCTAAATACCAAAAAAGTATAAGTTCCATCATCCAACTTGGGTATAATAGCATGTGTTATCAAATGCCTGCACTTCAGAATCTTACGCCAAGACAGAGAATCATCTAGGGGGCTAAGACAGTCCAAGGAGGGTCTCTTGGCATTGCTTTGTTTTTCTATCCTTTCCTATCAGCGAGTTTCGATTTTTTGTTAAATCTCAAATGACCTAACATATCCATTTCAAGATCACTCTGCACTGAGGGAGGAAAGTGATTGACGAGAAAGAGGAAGCATACTTAACCCCGTGAGCTTGAGGTTCCTACAAGATGCATGTCTTTGATTCTTCTCAACCCAAGGTTTTCCTCTTCTTTGGGCCGACAAATTGACTCCCGACTCACAGTATGTTGGAATGTTTTGTCATACTTTCTTTTTCCAAAAATAAATAAATAGATAAAGCTCATCAAGGACTCCTCTTGATGAATGATGGATTGTGAAAGCCCAAAAACGCCTATCCTTTAGATATAGACATTCAGCATAACTGACTTGATTAATGGGGTGTCAGTGGGCCAGGTTGGGCTGGGTTTTAAGACGTAAGGTCTCTTAACTCAATCAAAGCACAGCTAGCCCTTGGTTAGGCTGGGATATCTCAGCCTAGGCCTAACCAAACCCAGCCCTTATGGACCTTGATTGGGGGTTTAATCCAATTCAGTCCAACCCAATACTATCCATTACTTGGTTGCTTGATCTTAATGCATTGCAAAGGCCAGATACCAAAGTTTTCATATATGTGTAGATTGTGAAAAACGAAAGACCTTTCTCTATAAGTACACATTAATAATTATTAGCATATTTATATGATTATATACTTAATATACATGGTTGAGTTGGATTGGGTTGGGTTGGTTCGGGTTGGGTCAGGTCGGGTCGGGTAGGGTTGGGTTGAGTTGAGACCTCAACCCAAGCCCAACCCAACCCTACCTCGGGCTTGAAAATCTTAATCCTAACCCACCCTATGGGCTGAAAGCTCAACCCAAGCCTTATTCAAAATTAGGGCAAGCTAGAGCTAATTTGGGTTGACCAGGCTTTTTCGACATCCCCAATTAACACCATTCTACTTGCAAAAGATATAAGTCTTAACTTTCCACATTGAAAGCATTTTCCTAATATTGTTTAGCATAGGAGCAAAGTGATGGACTATACGCTTGGTCGTGTTGAGTGGGAAACCATGATATTTAACTAGGAAATTAGTGTCCTTCGAGAACACAGAAATGGCTCTAAATAAGGCTTGCTTTCTGCTCATCAGAAATGCCATTGACCAAGAACAATAAGGGATTTTCAGTTGTTCACATGTAGCCCCAACATGATTGCAAAGGAGGATATGAGATCCACCGTAGATGTTACTGAGCATACGTACGCCTTAGTGAAAATTATAAGGTCACATGCAAAAGCTAGTTGTGATAGATGAAGGGTTTTACACTTGAGGAATAGGTGGATCCTTCTTTGGTGTACTTAGAGCCAGATAAATATAGAGAGAGAGCTTCAAGGATCACCGAAAGCATGATTAGGGGCATATTCTTGAAGCAGAGGATTCAGAGTGCCTTTCGGTCGCCCAAGAATGACATATTCTTGAAGCAAAGGATTCAAATTGAAAAAATCCCGCCCCTGTGATGCTCTCACACACACTGTGATTGGTTCCTATGTTGACACAAGGGCCACCATGCTTGATGTAAGACAAAGCAAAGCTGAAGTATTTGTCCTGAAAAGGAATTTAAGAAAATAATTGCACCCATGGGAAACCAAGCTAGGGTGGAAAAACGCCTGAGATAGATCAGGCCATCAGGTCAAGTGTAGAATTTACAAAGGATTAGTTGGTATATTTAGGTGCCTAACAAATAACGAGAAGAAAGGCAAACCTTATGGTGGACTTCTTGGCGAAAGCTGCGGCAAAGTCTCTGGTCTAAGACGTAATGGTTGATTTTCTGAATCATATTGCCAAGGAACTAACTATTGATGCAATATCTAAGCCTTGGTTTAGATTTATGTAATGTTGCAGCCGGCAGCCCCTATTAACGGTAATGCCGAAAGTGGGGCTGCCTCTGTTTTCTGGATGCAGCTCCTCTCCAACTATTGCACCCTTCAACTACCATCCAAGGGCTGAGGGCTTGGTCAAACATGCCAACACTTGGGGATGCATGTTCAAGCACTCCCAACCTTTGGATGAATTGTTGAGGGGTCGGTGGTATTGGAAATAATCTTTTCCCCTGTTTTTTCGCCTCTGTCCAGGTTCAATCCTCTGTAATTCCTTTTCTATTTCTATTTAAATCATGATTCTTCTAACGAAAAAAAAAGGCATAAGAAAGGCATATTCTTGAAACAGAGGCTTCAGAGTGTTACGATTTTAATGTGGACCACTTGTGAATAAAACAAAGAGAATGTACTAATGGAAGAAATTTTAAAGCTACTTGGATTGCTACAAACTATATAATACATTGATTTGAAGTCACCGACCTCCAGAAACTATAGATTCTACAACTGAAGATGACCGAGTCTTTGTGCTGCTAGGATAAGGACACCAAATAGAGACATCACTAAAACCTTTTGAAGGCCAAAAAGAAGTGTCATCAATGGCTGTTCTTAGACCAAGCGGTGTCAACTCTGGTAGAGAAATCTCCCTCTCCAAATACCGCATAACTTGTCGCATTTGTGGCCTTACAGTTGGAATGGGGTGAGAGCAAAGCAATCCAAGTTTTAACACAAGCTCCATTTCCTGCACATCATAATCAAAACCCAGTTTTGGATCCCCAGTCTCAAGAATGGTGCCTTTACTCCAACATAAGATCACCCAATCCACCAGCACCATACACTCTTCAGATGCTCGTGGCTCTATGGGTCTCCTACCACAAGCAACTTCCAGCAAAAAAGCCCCAAATGCAAACACATCCACACTAGGATTTGCTTGTCCAGTTCCACAAAGTTCTGGTGCAAGATAACCAATCGTCCCCACAACATGGGTGGTTTGAGGATTAGTTCCATGATCATATAATCTTGCAAGCCCAAAATCTCCTAATCTTCCATTCAGCTCCTTGTCTAATAAGACATTACTGGACTTCACATCTCTATGAACCACAACTCGTTCCCATTCTTCATGCAAATACAATAATGCAGATGCCACACTTTTGATGATTCTAAATCTTTGACACCAACTCAGCATCGACTCTGTTTTCGTATGATCGAAAAGGATTTTGTCGAGACTCCCATTGGGCATGAAATCATATACTAAAAAGAGCTCTTCCTTACGCCGGCAATAGCCCAAGAGTGGTACAATGTTCCGATGCCTCAATCTACCGATGCTAATGATCTCAGCAATGAATTCTCTCTCACCTTGTCTAGAATTGTGGGAGACCCTCTTCACTGCAACTTCTGTCTTGGAAGTGGGCAACACACCTCTATATACACTACCAAAGCCACCAGTTCCAAGAAGCTCCTTGTCCTTGAACCCTTTGGTGGCTATGTAGAGATCTTTATATTTGAATCTGTGAGGTCCATAATTGAGTTCCCAATCTTCAAGCACTTCTGCAAACTTTTTCTTCCTTTTCACTATAAATTGGGTGATGATGAAGACAGAGATAAGTGCTAAACTAGCACCTATCACAGAAACTAAAATAATAAAAAGCCTAGGTCTTGTTTTATGGGTTTTTAGATGAGGAAGCTCAGGAAGTTGAGAGAGATTGAGCTGTCTTGCTTCCCCATTCATTTTAAAACTCCATCCCAAAACAAAATGGTATACTGGCATGACATATGTAGTTGAGGAGAAGCCCACAAACATGGGATCCACAATGAACAGAGAAAGATCAATTTTCAAGGACAAGAGTGGGATTGTTGGTTTAGGGACATTAATAGGAGCTAAAGTCACATTAAGTTGCTTCTCATCACCATTATATTCAACCCAGAGTTGCAATGGCTGTCCATCGATGAGGCTTATGTTCACACGTCGATTCTGTTCATTACTAAAGTAAGAAGCAGTTGCAGATTGAACAGATTTCAAGTTATTGATATCAATACCAATATGGCTTCCATCAATGTCATTGAACTCCTTGTTTCGGAGGGTATCGATCTCGATTGCGATGACATGATCTGATGGTTTGCCGATGGTGGTCATGTTGAAGAGGCCAAGATAATTCCCTGGCAAAGCACCTGGGAATTTTCTTGAGGGTGCAATCACGAAAGCCATTCCAGGGCCACCAAATCTGATTAACTTCCAAATGGCAAATACAAAAGTAGTAGAGAAGGAAAAGGCATTACCAGTTGATGAGTTCCTGAAGTGAAGAGGATGAGGATAGAAAGCATGACCCACCTGTTGATTAGTGGTGTTTACTAACATCAGGAGACCATTGTTTGTGATCTGTGCTAAGCCATCTAAGCTCATGTTAACTCCTCGAAATCCATTGTAGGTGAAATCAACATCTTCTTGTTGTGAAGCTACAGATCTCAGTCCAAGGAGAAGAAACCAGACTAAGAACTCTAGGAACATTGTATCACTGCATCTTTGGTCGTTCCTTCCAAGAATCATTCTTGTTTAGGTGATCTGTTAGGAACTAAGGTTGGCTGACAGTGTCATAGGTCAAGAGTCAGTGGGTCGTGATTGTGATCGAAACTCGTTTCATTACCACATTTTTATTTAGGGGTTTTTTCTTTTCTTTTTATTTTTTTATATTTTGTTTTTGGTAAATTCTTGAATTAGGGGTTTCCCTACTTTTTTTTTTTTTTTGGTAAAAGGGGTTCACTACCCTTGCGTACAACAATCGCCTGTGTGGATTTGGAATTTACTTACTTTCTTTTTATTTAATAGATCTTAAATTTACAAATAAGAGACGTATGAGAATATTCTCATGTATCAACCTGATCCAAATTCTTTGAAGAAAGGCCTAAAAGAACAAATGCTCTAAATAAGAGGGCTTGTAACATATGGACATCTCAACCACCTATAATCGTATTACTTAATATCTGATGTGATGGCAATGATAGTAGGTTTTTCTCTTCTCTTGTTACGCATCCGAAGAAGCTTTTAATATGGTATATGGCCACACACTTCATTAAAAAATAAAAAAAAAAAAAAAATAAAAAAAAAAAAGATCGTTGTCACACACAACACAAGTTTTTTAGCTTCCCAAGGACCACAAAATGAATCTGGATTAGGTTCACGTATGAGAACAATTTGATTCAAAGAGCTACAAAATGGGGATGGACCCAAATCGATTAGATAAACCCAAACCAAACGGATTGGATACTGATAGGGTCGTCTTTGGTTTAAAATTTTCAAAATCAAAAAAAAAAAAAAACCAGCTTTTGTATATAAGAGACTGTCCCCTAAAAGGTAGTGTGGACCCTACACCAGCATGTGAACCATTGAGAACACACATAGAAGCATTAGCAGCCACTGTATTTTTGTTTTTCATGGGATTGGGGTGGTCATTTTGCCCTTCCCATTGTCTCGATGTAGAGGTCATGCTACTTTCTAGTCTTATTTTTTCCTATATGTATGAGAAAAGAATCTTACCCACTTGCATGGCTCTATGCCCGCCCATAGGCGGACACAAAATAATCATTCTACCCCCTGCCCAGATGCCTCTGCACAGCTTTTCATTGACGTGCAAACTAATGCAATAGCAGTGTATGTGAATAAGGTTCTCTTGCCTATATATATATATATATATAGTTGCGTGCTAGCGTGCTCCGGCTTTCGCGCTAGCAGCAATCAAACTACTGCGAATGCTAACGCGCAACGGTGGTCGTAGATCAGCTAGCGCTCAGGCGAGTGCTAACGTGCGCGAAAGGACTTGCTTGGTTCTCGGGTTCACACGTCAAAGTGCTGGGCCCGGCTAGTAAGCGTTTCAAGGGCTTGGAGTGGATGCAAAACCCTTTTTTCTTTAGTTTTGTTGTCAATTGCCGACTGCAGAGTCAGAACCTAGGGGTCTCTACGTGGTGCATGTCGCAAATACAATTGACGCGACTACACATAGGGGTGGCCTGTTTAGCTTTGTGATCAGTCTGTACCGGCCTGAGCAAGTGGATCGGGTGTTTTGCATTTCAGAGAAGGGCCGCCATTTAGCTACCGTGAGCGATGGAGTCTCAAATAAGGCCTTCCACTTTTCGGATAAAAAGTACATTCTTACTCTCTGTCTAGCGGCGGCAAGGTAGGAGGGTGCTCTACGATCAGCTCAACCACCTGGAGAAAGTGCTCTACGAGCACCGTTGCGTTGACTCTATTAGGGGCGCAATAGTTTGATTGTTATATATATATATATATATATATAAATTGATTTTAGACCAATTTGAATCTGTTTTAAAAAAATCAATAAAAATCAATACAAAAATTGAAACTAAGATTTAACTTATCGATTTGGGCTCAATTTCAGACTAAAATCGATTCAATTTGATCGAAACTAGATCAAACTAACCTAATGAAACCCATATCTTCAATATGATTCCTAACTATCTATATGTCAGAAAGCATCAGTCCTTGCACCACTTTTTCATTGAATTTCTTTTCTAAAAAGGTTAAATCTTGTATTCTCATTGTTGTTATTTTTCTTGGTAAGGAGCCGGCAAGATAGACTTCGAGGGGTGCACACAAAGCATCTGATTTTTAAGCACAACTATAATTAGAACTAGACCATCCATTTTAATGCTCAAATCCAATGGATTTTGTAAATCTCGATAACCTAATGGTCAAAACAACCGGCCTGAGATCCATCCACAAAAGCCACTTGGCGTCTGCAGATCTGCCTCATTAATTTCTCATTAATTTGATGACTACTTAATTGTATCGTGACCAACCAACGTGTGATGGCACTTGTGAACAATGATGGCGTGTAAACCCTTTCTCTTTCAGCTGGAGCCATCTTCAATGTATCGTGTCCCACAATGATAACTTTGAAATTAAATATCCTTCCAACAACTCTCGGACCCGGATAAATTGATTTCTCTTTAACTTTTCTTAAGAAAATTTCCCTCCACTCAAGGAGGAGTAGGGTCAATTTTATTGACCCCTAACCTTAGCCCCTAGCCTTGACACTACATTAGATCTGACTAAGTGAATCACATTTCTTTTTCTTCCATTTTCCTCGCTTTGGTCTTCCCCTGTATATTTCCTTCTTCACATCACATCACATCACATCTAAATAATAATCCTATGCTGATTGAAAAACCAATCAATTCCTTTTCTTTTTATGACTCATTTTTCTTCCATGAAAAAATTGCCTAAAAAAAATTTACTTAAGGAAAATTCAGATTCATTAGCTGGAAACATTTCAATGTTTTCTTATAAAATATAAAATATTCAAAAAATGTCTTGTAAAATATTGTGGTGCTGATTTTGTATTTGCCTTTTCAAGTATAGCTTTTGATGAAAAAATTTTAACTTGGAAATTTTATGCTCAATTTGATGTTTAAAATTTTGATAATCCAAAACCCAGAAATAATGTGCTTCCCACATATAAATTCCACCATATTTATCTACCTTAGATGATCAACAATGAATATTAATTTTGAAATTAAAATATAATAAAATTTTGATTTCCAACTTTATATTGAAAGTTGAAACAAATATAAATGTTGAATCTAAGCTAACCAAAGGGTTTTAAATGGCACTTCAAAGGTAGCCAACAAGTTAAACTATAGAACACAAAACATTAATCCTCCTTATATGTTCAATGGCTACAATGTTAGCACCTGTTATGCTTCATAAATAATAATTGTGCCAAAACATAGTAACATAAGTAAAAGAAAGATCTAATGTTATCACTAATTACATTAACAAGAATTTTTTGATGGGTAATCAAATAATTAGATGAAAAAAAAAATAAATCAACATTTTTTTGGTAAAGAAAAAATTTATTGATGATAATTGTGTAAAATGAATCAATTTTCGAATCCAAGAACAAGCTTAATCTAAGAAAAAAAATCTTATTCAGCTTTGAACAACACCATTACACTCTCCGAAAACCAATTTTTATACAAAAAAAAAAATATAAGGCCATCCGATCACATATTAACAAAGAGTTACATAACTGCTAATAAATAAGTAAAAAAGAACAATCTTATTCAGCTTTGAACAACTCACTACACTATCCAAAACCGTCCTTTGAAAAAATTTCAATGGAACAATCTTATTCAACTTTAGACAACCCCACTACACTATCAAAACCGTCCTTTGAATTTCAAGGCAATCATTCAACACTACACTCTCTAAAACCGTCCTTTGAATTTCAAGGCAATCCCATATTAACAGACCTTTACATGGGGGCTAATAAATAAAATACAAATAGACTAGTGGGGAGGTTGGTGAATAGTGATAGTTTAGAGTTCAATATTATATCCTTGGAAAAGTGGGTGGGAAATGAGGTTGAATTTAATATCGATTGAACTAGTGGGGAGACTGTTGTTAGTCTTGTTGTCACCCATGTGCCAGCAGCCTGAAGGGCATGAGTTAGGTGAGTCCTGTCATTACCTCAAAGGATTCCCCTCATCCCGTCCAAGAATGAAAGTGGGAACAACTCTTATTCCATTCTTCTATTTTCTTAATATATCCATTGCTGACCTTAACCAAAAACAGAGAAATAGATCTCTTGTTTACATGGCGGATTCCCTTTCTAACCTAGGTTGAGGGATAGGCCAATGATTTTGTTATGGAGCTTTATTATGTTTTTTTTTTTTTTTTTTAAAAAAAAAAAAAAAAAAAAAGACGTATCTAATGCATAAAACTCTCAAATATGCGAAATTTAAGGGATGAAAATTACGATGTCTTACCTAGAGAATATTGAAAGATTGTTTCAACATACTTACCATTAGACCAAACACCCCCTTCAGAAAAATAAAATATACACTAAAAAATATCCTCATGTCAATAATAATAATTAACCAGGCCAAGTAGAAATAGACATAGTTAATTGAACTTTACATAATACATCACTAACAAATAATCAACAAAAGTTTACAGCCGCGCAGGCCTTCTTAGGCATGACTTGGCTTATCAACAAAGGCCTTTGCCATTTATAAGTTTAACCCTGATGTAATATGCTCACCCTATGTAAATTACCAAACACTTGGGCTGCAATCAAACTCATAATCAGATAGAATCAGCGTCCTCCAGAAAGCAAAGAATCAGCAACCGATGATGAAGTACTCATTGTACTCCCAAGGTAATAAGGAGACCACATAGAGATATCACCACAAGTACTCATTTCTGAAGGCAAAGAAATGCTCTTACTCAGAGATGGAAGCTCTGGCAGTGGAATCTCTCTATCCAAATAGCGCACAACTTGTCGCATATATGGCCTAGCAGTTGGAATGTACTGAGAGCAAAGCAATCCAAGTTTTAACACCAACTCCATTTCCTCCACTTCATAATTCATTTCTAACTTGGGATCCACAGTTTCAAGAATCTCTCCCCTACTCCAACTTGAGATCACCCACTCCACCAACACATGACACTCTTCTGATGCTCCTGCCTCTATAGGCCTCCTCCCACAAGCCACTTCTAGTAAAAATACCCCAAACGCGAACACATCAACACAAGGACTTGCTTTTCCAGTTCTAGAAAGCTCTGGTGCAAGATAACCAAACGTCCCTACCACATGGGTTGATTTAGGATCGCCTCCATGATCATATAATCTTGCAAGCCCAAAATCACCTAGTCTTCCATTTAGCTCTTTGTCTAACATCACATTACTAGACTTCACATCTCTGTGAACCACTACTTGCTCCCATTCTTCATGAAGATATAGTAAAGCCGATGCCACGCTTTTGATTATTTGAAATCTGTGATTCCAACTCAGTTTCGTCTTTATTGTTGTGGATAGATGATCAAAGAGGAACTTGTCTAGACTCCCATTGGGCATGAAATCATAGACTAGAAGGAGCTCACCTTTACGTCGGCAATACCCCAAGAGCTTCACTATGCTCCGATGCTGCAGTTTACCGATGCTGATGATTTCAGCAATGAATTCCCTCATCCCTTGTCTTGAGTCATGTGATACTCTCTTCACTGCAACTTCTTCTTTTGAATTGGGTAACATACCTCTGTAAACCTTACCAAATCCACCTATACCAAGAAGCTCCTTCTCATTAAATCCTTTAGTTGCTATGTAGAGATCTTTGTATTTGAACCTGTGAGGTCCATATTCAAGTTCCCAATCTTCAAGAACTTCTGCGTACTTTATCCTTCTCCTTACAATAAATTGGATAATGAAGACCAACATTAACACTAAACTAGCACCAAACACAGGAAATCCAATTTTTAAAAAATTAGGCTTTGTTTTAGTCCCTCTTCGAGGAAGCTTAGGAAGTTGGGAGAGAGAGAGATCTTTTGCTTGCCCATTCATCCTAAAGCTCCACCCCAACACATACTGAGATACGTCTAAGGCAGAAGTTGATGATGAGAAGCCCACAAACATGGGATCTACCATGTACCGAGATAGATCAATTTTCAAAGACAAGAGTGGAATTGTTGGTTTAGGGACATTGATCGGAGCTAAAGTCACATTAAGTTGCTTCTCTATACCATCATATTCCACCCAGAGTTGCATGGGCTGACCACCAAAGAGGTTCAGGTCGATCCGCCTATTCTCTTGATCACTAAAATAAGATGCTGGAACAGCTTCAACAGATTTCAAGTCATTAATATCAATACCAACATGGTTACCATTGATATCATTAAACTCCTCGTTTTGGAGAGTATCCAATTCGACTCCAATTAAATGGTTGGATGGTTTGCCGATGGTAGCCATGTTGAAGAGCCCAAGAAAACTGCTTGGCAAAGCACCAGGGAACTCTTTAGCGGGTGAGATCACCAACGCAATTCCAGGGCCTCCTACTGTTGTTAACTCGGAGAACATGGCAAATACAAAAGTAGTGGAGAAGGAGAGAGCATTACCTCTGGATGAATTCATGAAGTGAAGTGGTTGGGGGTAGAAGGCATGACCCACCTGTGCCCATGTGGTGCTTACCAAAAGTAGGAGGCCACTCTCTGTAATCTGAGCTATGCCGTCCAAGCTCATGTTAACTCCTCGAAAACCATTGTATGTGAAACCAACATCTTCTTCTTGTTGTGATGCTAAAGATCTGCTAAGGAGAAGAGACAACATAACCCACTTGAAAAACATTGTTTGCCACTTTATTTTTCCTTATTCTCCTGAGATTTAGAAATGAACTTCTCACTCTCCTATAAGGTTTTGTAAAGGAGGACTCAACCTTTCTGTCTACATCTTAGTTTGATTGTTTTGTCAGGAACTTCTAACCAAGAAATCCAACCAAAAAAAGGATGAATAGAAGTTAATTGTTTTGTCTAACCTTAAGACCAATTAGGTTAACCAAAAAGGTTTTTGTGGGAGAATATGGTCCATGGAAAAAAACTTGACTACTATCTGAATTGCAGGCAACTGGTTACAACGCCTGGTACCAGTCAGGAAATAAAATCTTAAATGAATGTTTCCAAACCTACCCCAAAATTCTATTTCTTTTGGCAGTAACAGCAGAATGTTAGCACATGTTGGAGTGTTGGACCAAGCTCTACCCTGAAAACACTCATGGTATGTGAACACAGGCTGACAGTGATTTGTCATTTTTTTTTTCTTTTATTATAGGTAGGGCCCCAAGTCTGACAGTGAATTATGACCTAAAATGTGAAACTGTATATGGGATGAAGGCTCTTCTATAATGTGCTGCATTGTGTAACCTAAATCTATAAATCCAAGGGCAGGAGTCCTTAGACATGCAGTTCAAGGTGTTCCCAATCCTTGATTTGTGTTACAAGATGTGTCCCATGATAAAGGATTCCCATCCCTGTATTTGAGGCTTGGTGCGTCACCTTCCCTCATTTACTAGTGTGAGGAAATGAAATCTGATCAATAGACCATCAACCAATTGAGCCACCATAACCTGCCCTAAAATTAACTTATTACATGAATATATGCCAACTAAACAATCCAATGGTTCAAACTGATCAACTTGGAGAACTGGCCGCCACAAAGACTACATGGTAGTTTATTTTTTCGTGGAAATAAAATTATTCATTAAATCAGTGGAGCTCATTGTTATGGAATTACTAGACCCCTAGAGGATGACGTCTTACTAACTAAGGTGTCTGTTAATAAATTACACTTAATAGGTACAAATTAAAAATTACATCTCAAAAAATATGAAAAAATATCCTCTTTGTCCACATCAAAGCCCCCACGACTTTATCTCCCTCGATCATGGTGGATGACTTGCGAAATAGGTTCCCATTAGGATGCCTTCTTGACGAAGTCTTAGACTGTGAAAGGTCGTAGCTTTCGCGACCAAATTTCTTGTTGGAGTGCTTTTTTTACTTTCTGGATGATAGTGGATCGGTTAAGCCAGAAAAAATTTTTTTTTTTTGATAGATAGTAAATGGGGTCTGGTAGGGATATGGGTAACCAGACACGTATGTAACACGTGGGTTGTGCATGTTGACCTTTTGCTTTATAGTTGGAATTGCACACCAAGATGAAGACTTTTATCTTGAAAGCACCTGCATTCACTGCATTCTGGTGTAGGGTTATGTGGAATCTGTGGAGGGGAGTTTTTTTTTTTAGGTTAAAAGCTAAGTGGAAGACTTAGCTGCAAATGAGGAGATGATGACAGAAAATTTAGGGCCGTTTGACAATGTTTTTTCCGTTTCTATCAAGAAATGGTAGAAACATAAATTTTTTTTTTTAAAAATAGAAATGAAATTGAAGGTGTTTGATAAATCATGTTTTTAGAAGTCGATAATAACCAGTGAAAAAATGGTCACAAGTCGTTTCTAAAAACGGGGAAACAAGTTCAACTTGTTTCGCCTGGGTCGTTTCTTGAACCATAAATAAGTAGAAATTTCTATTTCTATTTCTGAAAATAAGTGAAACGAAATAGTTTTATCAAACGCTTTTTGCTCTGTTTCTACTGTTTCTGAAAATAGAAACAGCAGAAACGCATTTCTTGAAATGTTATCAAACGGACCCTTATAATGATAATTTAATTATAAAAGGACTAATGGACTTTATGGTCGTCGATGAGGATATCAATGGGCCTTTTGTGCGTGCATAAATATGTAGAAACACAATCTTAAAATGATGTAGAAAAAAAAAAAAAGAATAAATATTACACATAGATTTATGGGATTCGACAATATTGCCTATATTTCTGATGAGATGAGATCCTACTTCATTATCTTGGAGAATAGGGTTACAATGCTTGTCCTTCATACCTCTCAATATTGCTTGCATTATAAAAAAAGAAACTCTCGCTATAAATATATGACGAAAAATCCTAATCCGAAAAATAGACAACTGCTCTCAAATAAAAAATTCGAGCGGGGGACCTCCTACCCTCCTTACAACCCCCACGACCTGCTAATCGGGTAGTGGGACCGTTGTTCTGGATTAAACTGTGATAAAATACAAGACATCGTACACCAACAACATGATCATATCAAGGTTGTGATGCCACTCAAGAATGCTACTTGTCTAGCATCAGTTTTCCACACTCCGACATTGTTCTAGGTTTTCAAGACTGTGAAAAGATGTTTCTACTTTTTGAATAGAAGGTTGTGTTTGAACGTGGGAACATAAAATGGTAATGTTTCTCCCATAAAAAAAATATATTTTAAAGTGAATTTCTTTCATATCTTCATATTGAATATCTTCCAAATGTGAGTATCCCATTCTTTTCAAAGTGATCAACATGTATGTATATATGTCAAGATGTGATCCTTAGTGCCTAAAGACATCTTACCATTCTTTGTAGCTATTCAATGTGACAGTCATATTTTTATAGAATTTCCCAAAATTCTCATTCTAAAAATGATTTCAAGCCTTTGTGAAAGCATACATCAAACCACATAAAATAGATGCAAATGTTCAATTTTGGTAGAGAAGTTTGTTTTCCTACAACATTGAACCACTCGATGGCCCATCAAGATTGAGCTCGGGGCAGCCTTTGTTCTGTACATAAGTGTTGGCCAGACCATGGTTTCTTTGTTGTAGCTATGAGTTCCTTCAGCGACTCAGGACTTGCTAATTCGGGCAACTTCAATGGGTGATTAGGCATATATTGACTTACATTGCTTGAGGAAGAAAAAAAACCTTGCACTCTGGGCTGTGTTAATAGGGGAAGTTTATAAAATCTATCTCAAGTCATGCATTACGAACCTGAATCTAGAAAACATAGAAAAGTCTAGAAATAAGAAAATACCCAAATTATGGTTGGACCCTATTATGGTAAAAAGTACTCACCAATAATAGCATGCCATGTGAATTTAGCGGAATGAAACAAATCCAATCCAAACGGGCCTTGGAACGAAATAGGTCGATTGAGAAGAGTCTGGCCGAGCTACATCCAATCTATGGGCCAAGGATAGCACGATTGACCCATGTTAATGATTGGTGGACTAGTTGTTGAGTGGCTGAACGGAGCCTACACATGAAGGTCACCACGTGGGACCAATTGAGCCATATTTGAGCTATAGTTGGGGCTCAAGGCGGGGCAACATCCGAGCGGTCGGACTATGACCACATTCATAGGCCTGGCACAAAGAAGAGTGTCTAGCCATCAGGTGCTTGGCAAGGGTGGCTTAGCAGTCGAGCTACCAAATCAATGGTGCTTGGCCCTCGACATTTGTGGTTTTCCTCGACAGAACACGTTTGCTGTGAGGAAACTCATTCCTAATCCAATATGTAATCTTCAAGCAAAGATCGGTCTTATCCTAATCAGGAAAGGACACCTAGAAGGATTCCAAATCTTCCCTAGAAGAAAGGAGATCTCCAAGTGCACGCGGGATATGAGGAGCTCTTATAACTAAGGTGTCTCCCAAATACACTCTCCAAGTATAACTCTTATTATATTCGGACCCTTATCAGCACTAGGAGACTTGCCTAATTGGGACTCTTTGTCGTCAATCCGCAACTTTAAATACCCAAGTAAGCCCTCCATTCAGAGAGAATAGTGTGCAGAATTACATTAAGGAAGGAGAAGTTTTCGCGAATCAAATTGTTTGCTTCAATGGACAAGGAACCCATTCACCCTTGATGGTGGACAACCAAATGACAGAGATGGATTGTAGATCAGAATTCGGAGATGGGTTAGGTGTGGACTCTAAGTCGGGTGATGAGTCTTGATCAAAGGATAAGAGGTTGGAGCAAGACCTGCAAGAAATAGTGAGTCTGAAGTGGGTTAAAAAAAAGGTTCAAATGAAGAAGAAAAAAATGAAAAACGTATTAAAAAATATTTTTTTTCAACAGACATAGAATTCACATGTAAAACGTATGCAAATCTAGTTCATAAAAGATCTATTCAAAGTCATTACTAGTTATTTACCAGGAAAAAAAAAATCATTACTAGTTGAGGTTAAAGAGTTCTATATAAGACTCAAACCAAGCTTAACAAAACCAAATGACCCACAAATTACAAAAAGATTCAATTATTTAAACTAAACAATATATGGACCACTAATAAATAAAAGAGAACATATTATTAAAAGGATAATTCTGGGACCTTGGGCCTTCTGGATTTGTCTTGGTCCATGTGATCAAGAATGGTCCTACCTTGCAAGTCTGAATCATATAAATCGAAGACCATTCCGAATTGGACCACAGTTGGATTACATATTGACATTGAAACTAATAATCCAATAAATTCAACGTTCTACATAGGGTAGAGATTCTGCAATGGATGAAGACCGAGTCAGGCCACCATGATGAACCTCACAAGGTTATCATATGGACAATAGATGCATCCATTCTAACGTAAATAGAGAGGACATGGTATGAAATTTATTTATTTATTTATTTTCTTGGGTTAAATTGGATACGGTATGGATTAATCATGTGTCAAATTTTAGAGTCTAATTCAATCAAGGGAAAAAGAATGTTGTACGATTGTGTGTCCCTATAGCAACGCGGAGCCAATGCTAACCACACATGGGCATCAACAGGGGTAGGCTCTTAGTATTTCATAGGATGTGGGGCTGTCATTTAGCCCCGGCCTTTTGTGTCTAGACACGGGTGCTACATCAGGCATGGATATTTTTTGGTAAGGTCTTGTCTCCTTCAATGAAAGATGGGAAGTCCATTAAGTTATGGGGGGACAAGTGGATTGGTGAATCCTCCTTGGCTGACCTTTGTAATATTCATGGTGAAATTGTTTCTAGCTCCGAATTGCAGGTGGCCAACTTGATTAGAGATAGGGAATGGGTGATTCTAGATATTCAATCTACTGATTTAAGAAGAGGGTTTGAGATGGTAAGGAGGATTCTCATTCCACAATATGAGGTAGATGATAAGTGTTATTGGGGAGGAACCACTTCAGGATGTTTTACAACCCTTTCTGTGACTCCCCAAAACCCAACCTAAGGTTTTTGGATATCAACGGTCCATAGGATCTGTAAGTTCTAGACGATAATGAATCAGAGTAGCATCCAACAAATATAAGTGTAAGCAGGAGTTAATTAAACTAATATATTATTAAAATTCAAAGTTCAACTATCTAATTCAAATTTCAAACTTAAAGTAAAGATGAATTAAAGTATGTCTTCAAAGCCTAACTCAAAGTCTACATCATCTAAAAATAAAAATCATTTTTTTTTCCTAAAATGATGCTTTTATTAAGAAGAAATTAAAGAGCAACAAGGAAAAACCAAAAGAACAAAGTAGAAACCTCTAGGCCAACTTGCAAACTCCACCTTCGGCATGGCCATTAGCAGAGAGAGCAAGAGAGCAAAAATAAAAATCATTGTCTTCTTCAAATCCATAAGTAATGTCTTCTTGTTGATCAACTATATGTTCAACATTCATGTCATATCCATAATAGTCCTCACCACCGTCATCTGCAAGTTATGATGGTAAGTCTCGGAAAAGAAACTTAGTGAATAGAACCACAATGCTAAACATGTTTGAAATCATGATCATATAACCAATATTAGGAAAGAAATATATAGTATAATATAAAGATTTTCAAGAAACAAAAGAACAAGCATACCATACATATTTACATTGCTAAATTTATACCGCCGCATAAGTACATATGATGACCCAAAAGAAACTAAACAGCGAATTCACAATATCATCAATGAATAACCAATGCATCACAATACCAAATTGCCTCCACTTAACATACAAAAACTCATAGAAGCTAGCTAGTGTCCAACCTTCCGATGACCAAGTCATACCTCCCGAAGGTCAAGTAACGATTGGTACATCCTGCCGAAGGTATGTTGCATCATCTTGTAGTCCACAGTTTCACTAAGGAAAAATCCGATGAATCAATCATTACCTCAACATTATAACGCCAATGTTGATGAGGCGAGACAAATAACAATAAAGTCATCCAAGAACGAAAATATATATAAATACAAAAAAGATCGAAATTCAAATGTGATCAATACTATCATTCCACCTTATTAGTCTCTATATAAATATGAAATTAATTTCAGTTTCAGTTTTTGTAAAAGTCATCAAAACAACAACTATAAATAACAAATCAATGATTAAGGAAGCCTCACATCCCTCTTCTATCAAGGCTGGTAATGTAAATCATCATTATCACAACAAACAACGCATCTCAGCTCATATATCAAAACATTAAATTTATGTAAGCTTTTTCAAAATATATGCACAGACAAAAGCTCATGTGATATAAGAATCATGTAATGCACATAGTAAACTACTTTATGAAATCATAATTATAACTTAACACATAATATTATAAACTAACATTATGTAATCAATGCTCCATTTTAAAAGTTGTACAATGTACATATAATGCAAATCATGGGACAAAATTCAGTTTGTCTCCTCATTCTCTCATGTACATAACATTAGGTTTGCAAACATATTTTTAATGATAAAACTTCAAGAAATCCAAGGTTTAGAATAGATTTAGTGTTCATGAAATTCTCTCTGTTGGATAACACTATAAAAATAAGTAAGTTAGGGTAGAGATTCCACTCACCTTGATGTTGTTCCTAAAATTCTGCCTCAGCTTATTCTGTCTAATGATATAGAAGAATAGGAAATAAATACCTCTAAAATTCTAAATAAGTTGAAATTAGATTTTATTTAAATCTAACTCAAGTCTTATACGAGAATCACATCAAAAACCCTTCTTAGGTTAGGTATCAATCCCCCTAAAAAAGGATCTTCAGATTGTAACAAATTCTGACCAACGAATTTGAAAAATTCATGAACTCACTTTTCTGAACTCAAACTACTTCCAACTTTTTCAAAGATTTATAAGACTCATGAAAGTTTCTATGGTAAAAAAATCAGATTAAAACTTGAAATCTATATTCCTCCGTCACTACCCCCATTCTCAGTTACAGAAAACTTTCTTGATAGTAACCTATCTGAGTACAGGAATTTATCAGTGTATTAAATCAACTCTGAATTTATAAAAATTTAGACCATTACGTAAACACATGCATATACTTCCAGTAATTATTTTATATCATAAAAAAATACTTAAAATTTTTCAATACTATGAAAAATCTCGAATTACTGTTCTGTCTGATCTAGAAAATATTGTTAGCATATCGAAATCTTATTTTCTCTCTCCTTAAATCCATAATCCAAAATCCCAAACCTTTAAATCATGATTAATCCCCTAAGTAGAATATAAGAAAGTAATTAAATCATGCTAAGAACTCTTACCTTGAAAATCGTTCAAAATCTTGATTTTTTTCTCTTTTCCTTCTTCTCCCTTCTCCTCTTTTTTGTCCACAATACCTTTTCTTTTCCCTTTTAATTTTTCATAAATATAGGGTGAGCGGCAATAGAGCCCCACTTTTGGTTTCTATTTTCCCGCCCCAAATTATCTCCAGCTCTATCTCTACCATTCCTACTTCATCTCCAACTCTCTCTCTTCCTCTATTCTAGTCACAATTGATCTCCAACTCTTTTTCTCACTTATCATACCTTATTTTACTTACTTTATGCTCAACCCTATCCAAATTTCTAAAGAAAAGTCCCAACTTTATTTCATTTATTAATTATTAATTAGTAATAATTAATTAATTAGGGTTGTTAGTTAATTAGGCCTTATCCACTTATTATTCTAATTATCCATGTGGATGATAAGTTAATATGCAAATATATATATATATATATATATATTCTCAAGTAAGTAAGTCAATATTAGGGTTGACATTAAAATCATATAATTAAAAGAAAAGTCAAATTATGGTCCAGTGGCAAAATGATAAATTAGGGTTCAAAGGCAAAATGGTAATTTCCATGGCAAATACACTAAAGCTATTCTATAGTGTAGTTACATTTAATGGATGTGGTTTAGCACTTGCCAAGGATTGATGCACCCTCATGGTCTGGTATCCCCACTTTAAATCACCCTAACACTACAATGATCAAAAGATAAAAATACCCCTAGTCAAATTTCAGGGTATTACACTTTCAGTGTGGAATGAAATTCGAAAGCGTAATCCCAAGGTGCCATGGTTCTCAGTAGTTTGGGCTAAGAGTTTGCAACCGAGGCAGTCTACTTTTGGGTGGAGATTTATACACAGGAGATTGTCACTAAATGAGGCAATTAGAAGGAAAAGTATTCCTATTGTTTCTAGACGTGAGCTTTGTAAATCATGTAATGAGTCAATTAATCATATTTTTGTGGAATGTGACTACTCGAAGGATATTTGGCAGCGAACTCTTGACTTATTTAGTGTCTCTTGGCCTAAATGAGATTGACATTTCTGACTTGGCAGTGAGGGTGGAGGAAGTCCAAGTCGAGAGATTTGAACCAGGCACCTCTCAGGTGTACGGTTTTTGTCAAAAGGTTGTATATGAGGATAATGTGGAACGCTGTGCCCATTGTAAACGAGTAGGCCATTTGATTTCCAACTGTAGGTTGAAGAAAGTGGATGACGAAAAGCAGTGTGCAGCTAAGAAATTGGCTGAGGTTCCAGGGGCGGTATACGTTGAAGAAGACAGAGTTGACTCAACCAGGGCCAACTCGGTGGGTCGACTCTCTCCTATTTTGGAAGGAAATCAACAAGAGCATTCTCAGCAATCTCCTCATAATGGAAAGGATGAGAATGGTATCACTCTTTCCATGAATAACTCTCCCCAATTTCCTAATATGGAAGGAGAAATTCAAATTGATTTGGACTCTACCGTTTCAAATCTCCCCAATTTAGTAAAGAATGGATTGGCACAAGAGGATGTGGATATGAACAATTATGTGAGTTAGCATGATGTGGACCGGTCTAGCTCTGAGACCGGCTCAGAATATGGGTCTCTCTCAAACCAAGATGATGAAGAGGAGGGTGAATTAAACCAAAATGGGAACCCGCCTATCTCTAACAGAATACAAAAACAGAACCAGGAGGATGTGACTCACGCTCTCCCTGTGGACCCTGTGCGTCTTTCCTCACGTCCCAAGAGGACGGGAAGGTCCTTAGCCTCTGGTCGTGGGATTTTGGCTGGTAGGGGAGGCTGATCTTCCTCCAGTAGGGACCCTCAGCCCTTTGTTCAAGCTCCATTGAGTAGGAGGGAAGCAGCGACATTGGATGTTACAGTGGTGGATGATGCGGTGGCTGCTCTCGAGAAAGGCACAGAAGTGGGAGAAAAAAGGAGAAGAAAGAAAAAGCAGAGTGGTCAGGCTTCAAATCCTGACAAAGGTGGTCGCAAAAATTGTTAACCATGCATGCTCTGTTCTGGAACATTCGGGGTGTCCGAAAGGAGGCTGGTAGGAGGGCTTTGAAATTTCTCCTCAGAGAATCTTCGCCAGAGATTCTATGTGTAGCTGAACCGATAGTTGAGGTCAGTAGTTTTCCCTCATTATTTTTTAATAAATTGGGTTATGCGGCTGAAGTGATTCCCAATAATCGTCAGGATAGGGTGCCCAATATTTGGGTTATCTGGAAGCGAGGTATGGCTCGTCCTTCCCTGATTTCAATGTCAGACCAACAACTCACTGTTGAGATTGATTGGATGGGTAAAAGAGTTCTCATGTCATTTATTCATGCCAGTTGTTTCAAAATTGAGCGTAGATCTCTTTGGTCTGATCTTGCTTTGATTTCTACTACTTCTTCTCCATGGGTTGTTATTGGCGACTTTAAGGCCACTCTAATGTCTCATGAGAAAAGAGGGCCGGGTAATTTTAATTTGGGTTCGGCAGCAGAGTTCTAGGCTATGGTTGACACGTGTATGCTCTTTCTCTGCCCCTCTCAAGGGAAAAAATACACTTGGTCGAATAACCGTAAAAGGGGTAATGTGCTGGCGGTCTTGGACCGGAGTTTTTATAATGAGCAGTGGATTGATGAGTTCAAGAATGTTTCCCAGTGGGTCCTCACATGCTCTGCGTCGGATCACTCTCCTCTGTTGATTCAGTCTTTTGCTGTCCCAAAACCCCCCAACATCCCATTTCGCTTCCACAGCTTCTGGATGGAGAACAACGGTTTTTCTCCCGATGGTGGAGAATGTTTGGTCGCAGTCTGTTAGTGGAAGTCCGATTTCTAGATTAGCCCAAAAGCTGAAAAATGTAAAATTAGCTGTCAAGGCTTGGGAAAAAGGGGATTTCCCTAATCTAAATGAGGAAGTGGTTAAGGCTACGTCAAATTTAAAAAGAGTGCATGATTCTATTGTTGAATCTGGAATGACCGACCTCCTTTTTAATGAAGAGGCCGATGCAAAAACTGCTCTCTTGAATGCATCAAAGCTGCATGAGAAAATATGGTCTGAGAAAGCAAAAGTCAAATGGTTAAAGAATGGGGATCGGAATTCAAAATTTTTCCATCTCTCGGTTAAAATTAGAAGATCAAAAAATCAGATTAGCTCTCTGCAATGTGAGGATGGTTCTTGGATTTCGGAGCATCCGGATTTGGCCAATTATATGATCAACTATTATGAGAATTTCCACTCTCATACTCCGATATCTCCTCACCATGAGTTGCTGGACCAGATCCCAAGAATATTATCTGATGATGATAATTTTTTCCTGGATGCCATTCCTACCAGAGAGGAAATCAAGCAGGCGGTGTGGGACCTTGATGCAGATAGCTCTCTAGGGCCTGATGGTTTCTCAAGTCAGTTTTTTAGAAGGTGTTGGGATATTGTGGAGAAAGACTTTTGTCAGGAAATTTTTAATTTTTTCCTGGTTGGAAAGATCCCTAAAGGGGTCAATAATTGTTTCCTCACCTTGATCCCTAAAATTAATGGTGCATCATCCTTAGATAAATTTCGACCCATATGTATGGGGAATTTTTTTTGTAAGGTCTTATCCAAAATTTCTGCCACTAAATTAACTTCTCTTCTCCCAAGGTTAATTTCTGCAGAACAGGGTGCCTTTCAGAAGGGTAAAATCATCTTATCAAATATTGGCCTAGCGTCTGAGCTAGCAAATGTGATGCACTCTGCAGTAAGGGGAGGTGGTATGTGCATAAAGCTGGACGTGCAAAAGGCTTATGATTTGGTATAGGCATAAAGCTGGATGTGCAAAAGGCTTATGATTCCCTTTCTTGGGATTTTTTGCTTGCCACGTTAGAAAAATTTGGCTTCTCCCCAAAGTGGATTAACAGGGTTCACCAGCTGCTTATTTCAACAAGGATTTCTATCTTATTGAATGGAGGTCCAGTGGGATTTTTTGGGGTTGGCCATGGTTTGAGACAAGGGGACCCCATCTCTCCTATTCTGTTCATTTTGGCCGAGGAAGTGCTATGTAGAGGCCTCAAAAATATGGTTGGGAAGGTCAGATGAAATCTCTCTCGGGTCCGAGAGGTGCTGTTACTCCCTCTCATCTGCTTTTCGCAGACGACATTTTCATTTTTATGAATGGCTCTGCCACTTATGTTTAGCAGCTCCATGCTTTTTTATCCAGGTATCAGGAGTTCTCTGGTCAGAAGATTAACTTGGAGAAAAGCAAGATATTTTTTGGGAAAATTGCTCCTCATAGAAGACAATTTATTACTGAGTATTTGGGAGTGGCAGCGGCTACCTTTCCCACCAAATACCTGGGGGTGGAGATCTTTAAAGGAAGAGTGAAAAATAACCACCTTCTTCCTCTTCTGGATAAGATAAAAGGCAGACTTGCAGGATGGAAAGGAAAACTCCTATCTATGGCTGTAAGGGTGGAACTTGTAAAGTCGGTCATTTCTGGGATTCCAATCCATAACTTCTCTATATATTGGTGGCCCGAAGGATCAATGAAGTTGGTGGAGCGTTGGATCTGAAATTTTGTCTGGTCAGGGGATATGGAGGTCTTGAAGAAGATTCTGATTAAATGGGATAAGGTGTGTAAACCAAAAAAAGAAGGTGGTTTGGGCATCAGAAAATTGCGTGAAGTGAACTTTGCTTGTTTATGTAAATTGGCGTGGCAGATTAAGCATGAAGACTCCATCATGAACAGATTTTTCAAGGAACGATTTATTAATGTTGATGGTTCGCTAAAAATGGGATTTAAATCCTCTTCCATATGGCCTGGCTTGAAGAAGGTGTGGAATTTTATTTCTGATCATGAGCAATGGATTGTAGGTAATGGGGAGAAAATCAATTTCTGGCAGGATCGGTGGCTGGACTCGAAGTCTATTGCAGAGCTCTCCAATCTGGATCAATCCCTTTTCTCTGGTACTAAGGTGAAAGTTGCAGATTTTATTGATAATTTCTCTTGGAATTTTCCTCCAGTCGATTCTACTTTCCTTGCCCAAAAGTGGGACCAAGCAAAAAATATTCTCATCCAGAATGTAGAAGACTCTTGTGTTTGGTGGTTAACCTCTTCAGGTGTTTTCTCTATAAAATCAGCTTGGGAAGAATATAGGGAGAAACACCAAAAAATTAGTTGGTATTCTCTTATTTGGTGTTCTGGTATTCAGCCAAGACAAGCGACTTTTGCTTGGCGAATGATACAGAATAAATTGCCAACCGATGACAATGTTTGTAAAAGAGGAATTCCTCTTGTATCTCAGTGCTCGCTGTGTGGCAAAGAGGAGGAATCGCTGATCCATATTTTCTACAAATGTGAATTTTCTTCTAGCATATGGAGAGATTTCTGCTTTGGTTTTGATGTGCAATGGCCTCCATTTGTGGACGTGGAAAATCTCTACGCGTGGTGGAAACAAACTGCTAGAAAGTGTTATTTTAAAAGAGTGTGGCTAAGTGGCTTCTCCCTTCTTCCATATTTCATATGGCAGGTAAGGAATGCAAGACGATTTGAGGAAAAATCGATAACAACCAATCACTGTTTTGCAATGGTTAAGAGTGAGATCAGCCTCCAGGAGATAGTGGTTTTTGGATCTACCCTCCCTTTCGAGGCACTTCTTTGTGCTAGACGGCTGGGTATTTCTAGAATTCCCTATAAATCCAGGGAGATCTTAGAAGTTTTCTGGTGTTCTCCCCCTCCAGGATGGGTAAAGCTTAACTCTGATGGGTGCTCCCTAGGGAACCCAGGAAAGGCAGGGGCTGGTGGAGTCTTACGGAATGATAAAGCTGAGGTGATACAATCCTTCAAACTATTTTTGGGAGTGTACACAAACTTTGAAGCTGAAGTGCTAGCAGTTATTTATGGTCTAGAAATGGCTAGAGCGTTGGATATTATTCAATTATGGGTTGAGTGTGACTCGGTGGCCATGGTTCTTCTTATTTCTCGACGGAAAGTCCCGTGGTATGTACTTTAGAGGTGGATGAGCTTAGGCCCGTACCTACAGTCCATAACCTGGAAGATTACTCATTGCCTTCGTGAAGCTGACCCAGTGGCTGATTTCCTTGCAAAGTTTGCTGCAAAATTGGAAGAGTCCTCTCCAGTAGCTTCTTGGATTGCGCTAGTTGCCATGGAGTTAGATGTTGATAGGCACAATCGGCCTAGATACCGTTTTAAATAATGGTGTTTTTGTTGCTTTGTCTATTTTTTGGTTTGGCTGGGTTTTAGTTTTGATTTCTTTTCCACTGATGGCAATGCCGAAGGTGGATTAGTTTTTAACTAATTCCATACAGCTTGTTCTTTTTTCCATGTACATTCTTTTTCTTCTTTTCTCTTTTTTAATACATATGATCTTCTAGCGAAAAAAAAGGTAGATCACTTTGTGAGATGAATAGTGATTTATAGAATTCTCCAGATTTAATGGAAAACTACTGATTCTCTCAAGTGGATATAAACAATTGTGTCATATCACATTAAATTTCTTGCTTTATGTGTTATTGTTTGCTTTTTCTCATGATCAATGGTTGTGTGAAAATCTTCTGAAGTTGTTGCATAGGTGTAGTGAGCAGAGTGGCTGGATGCCTCTTGGGGCATATGGTCAGATGCTCTCAATCGTCCGATGCTCACTGCACTTCACCGCTCGCTGCAGAGGATGTGGACTCTCAGTGGTCCTCCCGTATGTGAGAGAGAGAGAAAACAGATGCAACCGAATCCCTCAGATTTGGGGAAGAATGGAAGCTACCAAAGACAGCATGCTTGTGCTTCGAAGTGTAGTGCCCACAAGTGAATTAAACAAAACAAACAAACATTCTTGTCTTGCGCACTGAGTGTGGAAACATGAATTTCTCGTATGCCTCAGAGATATTTTTTTTCTTAGGTGCGCCAACTTAAGATAGCAACCTCCCAGCTTTCTTCCATACCATTAATACTCAACCTGATTGTTTTGATTTGCATTCATGCTAACATCTTTTCTAGTCTCTCTCAACATTCAAGACTAACTTTTCTGGTTTACATCATCCAACCATTAATACTTGTCCCCAAGTTTTCAATTCTTTTCAGCAGAAAGTGAAGTATAGATAGGAGAACCACCGGTAGGAACCACCTGTTATACTAGAAAATCAAATCTCTTGGATATTTTCTGGATTTTCTAAAAAATCTCAAAAATCCTAATTAGAATAATTTGTAAATTAAGATCCTATAAAATACCATGCTAATGAGGAAAATCCTATGATGGTTTTATGATTTTGTGTTGCCCATGTGAGCTTAACAGCCTCCGCTTTGAACTTTCTTCAACTCAAATTGCACTACTATTTATCGGCCAGTCCTGATGAGACACCTATCAAATAGCACCCTTGCACTGGTAACGACTGATTATAATTTGGTCAGGCTAATCTACCACGTTTATTAATCGAGTCCAATCGGTTCAGTTTCTAGATGATCGTGTTTGGCTGAGCCTGAAGTGACAACCATATTGTGTGTGTGTGAGAGAGAGAGAGAGAGAGAGAGAGAGAGAGAGAGAGAGAGCGCTCTTATCTTCATTTTTCTGAGCTGGCCTCATTGTCCTTTCCCAGCATATTGATGAGGAAACATGTCCATGGTAGCCAATAAATTAGTAGGTCACCTTAATTAAGAGCTTTAAATTCTAAAACTATCCAGCTGTATTCTTTCTATTACTCTGTTTGCCTCCCCCGTCGGGTAAAAAAAAAAGGGCAAGAGATCGCTACCTAGTCATGTGGCTATTGTACTAACATGGGGCCAATGAGACGCATGTTAGAGCATCAACATGGATGGAATTCGTGATTTCATAAGGGGCAGGACAATAATTTCACAGAGTTCTATGTCTAGCATAGGAACCACAAGACCATGTAGCATTATTTTTCCAAAAAAAAAAAAAAATAATATACTCTATTGTTCTATCAATCTGATTTTAGGGAGAAAGGGCGCTGCATAGTGTACATTAGAAAATACTTGTGTCTATCTCTCTTCTCCTATTTCATTTCAACATAACCATATCAAATTGTGCATATTCTTATTGGTGAACTACGACATGTTTTTACAAATCTTGCTTTTAGGTAGAATTCTTGCAGTTTGAAAATTCCCTTTGTTTTGACAACATATAATGATGCAGAGAAGGTTTTTGAAGAATTCCGGGATCGGTTGGACCGGTAGAAGTCCACCTGATCAAAACGAAAGTATTGATTTTTTACCACTCAACTTTCGACGGCCGTATTTTTTACTCAAATAGAGTTACAAGAGCTATAATACCTTTTCAGAAATAGCAACCAATGTTGTACAGGTTTTCCATTTGATTGGAAGATGAATTCAAACGCCAAATTCGCACGTTTGAGGGTTGTACCAGGCCTTCGAAGTTTTGTGCACGATTTTAGAGTATTAGTTTCCTATTATATTTTGTTTCATATCTTATTTTAGATTTTTATTTTCTGTAATCCGACATTCTTATATCTAGCCCCATACTTCCTACTGCGTCAGAACATCTACAGCCAAGAATCAACCACTACTGTGAAGACTCTCAATTATGAATTATCCCTAGTAAAGGAAGTAAAAGCAAAGGCCCAACACGGTCATGGTACCTTGAGACCCTATATTCTCTTCAGTGAATTGAAATACGTAAAGAACAAGGATCCAAGTAAAAAAATTCTCCACATCATCCCGATTCCTAACTATAGCCCATTTTTTGGCTAATGGGATTTGGATCGCTTTACTAGTCATCATTGATTAGAATTCAGAAATTCAATCAAAGATGAATGGTTCTCATTTAGTCCCGGTATGACCCGGTTTATGTGGTTGTGAGGTCAGTATAGATCTGCGGGAATAATAAGGCCGAAGGCTTGAATACCCATCATTAGTGGGGAAAAAAAATGGTTAAAATTCAGTGGTGCAATGGCAAATTCATAAGCAAGGAATGTAGACTTGAAGCTTGGGAGCATTATTCTATATTAACCAAGATGTGCAGGATCATATTCTTTTCTTCAGTATTTCTTTTAATAGCACAAATCCAGCCTTATATTTGGGAGTTGTAGGAGTTCCTAACTCTAGCATAATTTGAGTAATAAAGGGCGTATCCAATGGATAAAGCTCCTACTATTGCGGGGTCTGGGGAAGACCATAATGTATGTAATTTTACCTCTGCACAGTGTGTTTATTTTACCACTAGGTGGCAATCGAGCTTCCTGGATAATGTTACATGGAAAATATCACACTATTTCTATGAAGTAAATACAATAGAAGATGGGCTAGCTAAGCATGTGGCTGCAATGACTACTTCTTCTACTTTAGATTCTGCACCATTTTTTGTTCTTCATTATATTAACTGGGATTTTTAGCTGAGACCTAAATATAGATTTTCATAAGAGATTTTTTTCCTTTGATTGGACTGCTTCTCTACTAATGGCGATACCGAAGGTGGAGAAGTAATTCAATACTTATATTCTCACTTAATTCTTTGCAATTTCATTCTTAATAATATAATTCTATTGCTAAGTTTAAGAAAAAAACTAGGTCACGATGGAGCAACCTTATGGTTAATAGAGAAATCGAGTAATAATCGAGCAAAATCAAATAGAAATTCTAAATTAGTTAATTTTTTTTTTTTTGGTAAAAAAAATTAGTTAAATTTTAGTCTATAAAAATAGTAGGTGTGATGTTCCAGGTTTGGATATTTCTTTGTTGTTCTTTCTTCCTTCTTATTTTATATATTAAATTATTTTTTTGTTAATTTCCGTGTAGCCCAATTTTAACTTTTAGTTATTCAGATCTCTTTTGTCCATAACCAAACACGCCAGAAGCTGGTATATATATTTGGAATATTCAAGAGCTATTTTGGAAACAACCCGCTATTGGATGCTGGAAAATCAAAATTGATGGGTGCTCTCTTGGAAATCCTAGCTTTACTAGAGTAGGGGGAATTGTTCGAACTCATCTGGGGGTTACTCTGCGCTGCTTCTCTTCTTTTGGAGGAATATCCTCTAATTTTTTGGCAGAATTTGTGGGTTTCTTTGAATCCATTAAAATGGCCTCACAATTAGATTTGAATTGGATCGAAGTAGAATGTGATTCCCAAACGGTCGTTTGGTGCATATTAAATAAATTATCCTTTGGAGTTCTACTCAAAAACGGTTGTTTTATAAAAGCTATTTGGACAAGATTAAATGGAGCATTCAGCATTGCTACTGTGAGGTTAATTCGGTCGCTGAGAGTCTTGCGAAACATGCTGCGGCAACAAGGTCTTCCTCGGTTTGGATCGATCTCTCCCCTTCGATTCTCTGCAAATGATATAGAATGGAATGCTATGGAGAAACCAAGGTTCCACTTCTTATGAGTCTTTGGTTTTAGAATGATTGGCCGTTTGTCTTGTCTTGGCGCTTGTCCTTCTCTATTGATGGTAATGCTCAAGGTGGAGAATAATTCTGAATTTTTCTTGTTTTCCCTTTATTGTGGAATTCTTTGTAATTCATTCTTTCCTGACAAGCAAAAAAA
>NC_056557.1:26708735-26777308 GCF_013358625.1 Macadamia integrifolia | reverse complement strand
AATAAATAAATAAAATAAATTTTAAAAGATAAAAAAATAAAAAGGCACTGATAAAAAACATCAAGTCGTCCTACTTGTTAAGCAAATCTTTGGCTGACACAAAAATCAAATCCTTCAATTGGGCATTCTGTCATGCTTCAAGATGGAACCATCTTAGAATTATGACTGGTATATCTTAACGATAATAGTACTAGGGTTATATCTTAACGATAATAGCACTTAGGTACTGAAGTTTTCACCCAATGAACTCATTTCTACTACTTATTTTCACCCATTGATTCTCTGCCCCATCACCTCATTCTCTTATTTCACCCCATATATAGCAACATCGCATTAAGAAATGTGCCCTAATTACAGTACAAAATCCATCCAGAAAACAAAAAAACCAGTAAAGGTGGCCATAGATGGGTAGCAAAAATAAACACTCGTTTGAGAGAGAGAGAGAGAGTTACTATAGGGAAAGCGGAAGACTTACTCAACTGGCTCCTTTTTGCTCCACCCTTCCTCTCCTCACCTCCTTTCTATTTGCCTTTTTCCCCCAAGGAAAAGGCCAACCAAACAGTCACAATAGCAAAAAGCCCTATAGCCCAGAGTGGTGAGGAAGCGGAGATGACGATTGACATGATAACTTGATGGCAAATATCTAAGATTAATGCTTGAAATTAACGTTGAAGACAGGCAGGGTGGTGAATATGGTAGCCCATATGGTGAGAAATAGTAACAGAATTGCTGCACCCACTGAAATGATCGTCCATGGACTGTTGCAATAATCGCGCCTAAATGTGGCTTTCCATTTGTTACAGGGCCGGTTATAATATTCACGGACTCGGTAGTAAAGATCACCATAACAGGATTTCTTAGTGGAAATTCCATTGCAGAGATTGTTAAATAGAGACGAGACCTTACTATCATCACCCAGGAGATTCACAATAATTTCACTACCACGGAGAAATTTCACGTCATCAGCAGAGTCAATAAGGCTATCCATCAAGAGCACATATGATGTTACATAGTAACGACCTGTCGTTCCAGAGCGTTGTTGCTCGTAAGCCATAAGGTTCCGGAAGAAAGAATCTGTGTAGTCATTTACACATAGTGGAGGGATTCTAAAAGTTCCTTTGTTGAATTCTATGTTCATCAAGTAATCAGGATCGCGCTTCTCAAACTTAACACCAGAACGCATGAGCTCCATCACACATGGGAGATATTCTAGTGGTTCAATTAATTCTGGAGACGCTATCGCCGGAAGAGAACCATCAAACGTGTTGTTTAATAGATCCAGTAGATGCTTGTGTGTATTAATGGCCTCGGGATGTTCAGGATACATGTACATACCATCTGTCAATACCTCAAAGAAATAAAGAGCCAATTCGGTTAGTGATATTGCAGGTTCAGAGATAGGATCCTTACTTAGATCGAATAACCTTTGAAGAACTGACATGGGTATTTGGTTTTCAAGCAATGCCAAGTCACGCACAACCCTTGTTCGTCTTAAAATGGAAGAGAATATGGGATCATCGTCATCTGGTTCTGCGACTGGTTCGAACAAGAAGTGCCGCAACGTATTGCGACTTAAGGTCTTCCATGGCTTGCATTTGCAAGTTTCGCTTCTCAAGATGATAAGGGCCAATGGAGACAGTATCCGGCGTGTAGGCATTTTGCGAATTCTCTCGTCGGCTCTGTAAATACAATGAGTTGGCCCTATGGATGCATTGGAGCTCCGAGGAACAGGAAGCTTATTTGTAATAAGCTCAATATTTATAGAAGAACTCTCCCTCATCCTTCTATCAATCTGATCAAAAAACCAAAACCCATTAGATATAGAGTTATCTATGGAACTGAAAAGGTAATCAAATTAAAGTTCTGATGTAAACCAAATCATATAGTCTACTACATACCTCAGCACGGAAGATACCAAAAATAGGAAATTATTCCCTTGTAGGTTTCTTACAGATCTAACTAGTGACTGAGACGAGGATGAAAATCTAAAAAGCATAAAGAAGGTTGTACCTGAAGAACACCCAGTAGTGGAACAAATTGAAGATATTAATGCATTCTTCACTTAGAATTAAATTGAAGAAATTAATTCTGCTGATAGGAAATAGGATGCTCTGCTTGCTTTTCACGGATCATGTGTTCCCCAGGTCTGCTCTAGTGGGGGAGACCCTTGCACTCAGGAATCAGGATAGCTCTTCATTCTGCTCTCCGTGTTGGCCTACAGACCTTGATCGGGTTGCCTGGCTGATCGATGCCTTAGTTCGGCATCCCCGCAGAGATCTTCACCACTGTTCGTAATATTCTACTATTGCAGACTTGCTTAGAAATTTATCTTTCTAGGCATGTGAAATGCTGTTGCCATTCTATAACCAAATGGGTGATGATCTACCCTCCCTCATCTTAGGCTGTGGCGGTCGTCCTTCCCCAAGACCTCCTGCAGACTTTATAAGCCTTTTTGCCTTGTGATGCTTAGTAAATTCCGCTCTTTCTAGGGTTGTTTAAGAAAAAGAAATGAAAAGGAAAAAAAAGTTCGAGTTTGACCTATGAAAAAAATGGAGTTTGAATAAAGTGGCAACATTGCAGCAGTATTGGATGGTAAGGGGAATTTACTATTACTCCCCTATGCTTGGCCTATATTTCCTAAAATTTTCCTACCTTTTATTTATTTTATTTTTTTTTCTAATACTCCCCTGTTTTTGGAATTTTACATTTCTTTCCCCCCACCCCCCCTCTTTTTAATACCTAGATTACCCTTCCTTTTCAATTGTAAGCTATTAAACTTTTTTCAAATTTTTTTTGTTCAAAACATTCTTTTTTACTAATCTAAGAAAACAGCCAACCGGCTTTGTCCTTCTATTATTACTTAGTTTAAATGTTGCTTTGTTGGCTAAAACTCAAACTCCTCCTTGGCTTCTATATCTTTATTTTTCTATTTCATCATTTTGTTTTTTTTTTATAAATGCATTAGAATTGAGTCACTTAAAGATTTTTTTTTTGTCCCATCCATCATCAAGGTTATTGTTTATTTATTATTATTATTTTTCTTTTGTCTCATCCATCATCACAAGTTTAGTAATCTATTTTTTTTTTTTATTGGTATTGGATTGGTATCGATATCAGTCGATACTAAAACGGATCAGTATCAAATTTATGTTACATTCTCCATTAGGATTGTGACACATGGTTTTAGGGATTAAAAAAAATTATAAAAAAATTGATAAAAATATTGGATTTGTACCATTCTCAACCAATTCCAATACGGACCATTTAATCCTTCCACATTGAAAAGGTTTTTAAATTTATGGGAACTTGTAAAGTATTGATTTTCTTTCCCAATCAATTCTTAAACGAATCAATTTGAAAAAAGTTTAATAGATTACGAGTGAAAATGAGGGGTAATCTGAGTATTTAAAAAGAATAGGGGAGAAAGAGATGTAAAAGTCAAAAAGCAAGGGAATAATAGAAAAAAAAAAAGTAAAAGGTGGGGGAGTTTTAGTAAATATAGGCCAAGTGTAGGGGAGTAATGGTAGATTAGAATTTGTAAGATGCGTGAGAGAGAGAGTCTGAATTTGTAAGACATATCATTGAATATCATCCAACACCAATTCTAAATTCATATACCCCACATGTCCAAAGTGTTATTGAACAATGTGACTAGGCTATGATGTTGTTCATTCCTGTCAACATAGTCAATACACTCTCAAAGTGATATATGTTTCAGTTGGAGTTGAAAGTCATCACTTTAGAAGTATTTTTCAGAAAATACATCAGTTTATAGCTCAATTTCAGTCCTTGGATTGATTTTGAGTTGAAGGTGATATGATGAGAAATGTAGTCCATTGAGTTAGTTTTAAGTTGGTGAAAGAATCAAGTCGATTGGAGTTTGGGAGAGAAAGATAAGGTCAATTAAGTAGATACTATGTTAAAAAAATTAAATCTTAAAAAATGCTATAAAAACGGGAACGTGTTTAGAACGGGAGTGCTTGAAGTTTGCTGTTTTCCCCGTATCTTAGGGAAGCATATAGTAAAATTGTTTTTTAAAAGGTAAAAAATACGTTTTTGCTAACAGTGTCCTTGACTACACGGTAGCCACATAATGAAATGCTTATTTTAATTTAATCATGGCAATCCCCAACTCTAGAGTCTAGACCATTCTCTCCTCTAAGATCTAACCCTTAGTTGGTGAATATTGGGGTGGGTTATGCCTTGTATTCTATAATTAATCACATAATTATTATTGGATATTGGATTTGCTTTTGTAGTTAGATTGGGTTTTGAGCCCATTACAAGAAGTAGAGGATAATGGTAATTTTATAAGGATTAAGTGTTTTGGGTAGGGATGTAAACGGATCGAATTCGAATCAAATGGATCAGATGTGATCGAATACGAATACTTCTAAACAAATACCGATGATGATTGAATTTGGATTTTCAACTATCCGACTACATCCCTAACTTATGTAACCCGAACTTTCCTCCCCCTAATGGATAAAATTTACTCTCAATCTATGTCTCTAAGTTGTCTTAGCTTTTTTCCTCATCCACTAGAACTTGTCTAAACTTTAAAACTCTCAAAATAATTAATTAGTTAATTTTTTATTATAGCTGATTATCTATTAGCATCAGATAATTATTTTCTGAATAATTCAGATTTGGATACAGATATCAGTAAACAAATATGGGTGCAAAACGAATTTGGATTTTTGGTTGTCCATTTACATTCCTAGTCCTGGATTCCTTATAAATGGTCTCCGTGAGGAAAAAAAAAATGAGAGACAAGCAAAAGGAAGGCAAAGGACAGATCACTTTGTGAGGTGAAGAGTGTTGTATAGAATTTTCCTAATTTAATGAAAAATCTATGATTCTCTAGGTGAAAGGTTTGGTGAAGAAGGGCAGCTATGAACATCAGCATGCTTGTGCTTTGGAGTGTTGTGCCCCTGACAAGTGAATTAAAGAAAACAAACATATTTCTCTTGGTGAGTGTGGAAACGTGAATTTCATGTACACCGTATAGATATTTTTTCTTAGGGTGCGCCAACCTAAGATATCAAAGTCCCAGCTTTCTTCTACACCATTAATACTCAACTTGATTGTTCTGGTTCGCATTCATGGTACATCTTTTTTAGTCTCTTTCAACATTAAAGACTTGCCTCCGCTGGTTTACATCATCCAACCATTAACACTTGTCCCCAAGTTCTCAATTTTTTTCAACAGAAAGTGAAGTACAGATAGGTTAACCACCAGTAAGAACCAATTGTTCTCCTACTAGAAAATCAAATCTTTTGGATATTTTCAGGATTTTCTAGAAAATCTCAAAAACCCTAATCAGAATAACTTGTAAATTAAGATCCTATAAAAGACCATGCCAATGAGGAAAATCCGATGATGGTTTTATGATTTTGTGTTGCCCATGTGAGCGTAACAGCCCCCGCTTTGAGGGTTCTTCAAGTCAAGTTGTATTGCTAGAATGGCCCAAGTTGATAGTCTGGATGAATTCATAGTCTGGTTTTGCAAGAATTAAATTGCGTCAAAATTGTATGTGGCGAGGCGGTGAGGCATAGTGAGTATCCAATGACTGGGTTGCATGGTCAGGCTCTCCCATTCATTGAATATTCACTACTCCTCACCGCACACTACATATAATTTGGACTCAATCAAATCCATAGTTGGGTCCTAGTTTGAGCCTATTGACATGGAACATTAATATCCTTACACCTCCACTACACGGAGGGTCAATTAAAGAATTGGTTCCTTAGTAACAATAGTATTCGTTCCTAGAGAAGAATGTAAGTGTCTATGTGTAGGGGTGTCAATCAGTCGGTTGGATTAGTTTCGATCAAGCCTAATCGGATTCTCAATTTTAGGACCTTGCATCGTGATTGGTTCGTTTAAGTAATTTGTCTTCATATGCTAGATATGGTTCCATTTATAAATGGCTGGTCAGGTACCAATCTTAATCGGGTTAAACGGACTTTAGACAAGCTTTAGAAAGGCTAATGATACATTTTTCTCTAAACCGTCTGAAATCGGGATTTAAACATTGAGCTTATTAAATGGGCCCTAATGAAGCTATAAACGAGGTTTTAACCAGGTCAAGCTAAGGGTCGGACTATTAATAAATGTTCGGTCTTGATCAGACACGCATTGAGTAGCACCTTCGCACTGAGAATGACTGATTATAATTGGGCCAGGCTGGAGTCCTAACACATTTATATTAATCAAGCCGAAACGATTCGGTGACAACCCTATTATTGTAATTATGAGAGAGAGAGAAAGAAGTGGGGGGGGGGGGCTAGCCCTTATTTCATTTTTCTGAGCTGGCCTCATTGTCTTTCCCCAGCATATTGAGGAGACACGTCCATAGAAGCCAAATAAATTAGTAGGTCCATTTTAATTAAAAGCTTTCAATTTCAAAACTATCTAGCTGTCTTCTTTATTCTAGTACTCTATTCCTCTGTTTAAACCCCCTCACCCACGCAAATAAAATGTACAATTTCCTACATCTATTAGTCTAAAACAATAATTATGAAATAAATATGTTTATAAGAAAAATAGGTGTAAAACAAAGTCATGTTTTATAATTTATTTTCTTAGATTTTGTAGTAGTTTTCTATTGTAATATTATTATTATATTTAGTTTTCAATTTTATTTTTCCTTTCTTTCTTTTGTAATCTGACCTTCTTATGTCTAACCCTCATACTTCCTACTGTTTCAGAACATCTACAGCCAAGAATTAACCACTACACTGAAGACTCTAAATTATGAGTTATCCCTAGTAAAGGAAGTAAAATTCAAAGGATCATATTCTTTTCTTCAGCATTTATTTTAATATCACAAATCCAACCATATATTCGGGAGTTAATAGGAGTTCCTAACTCTAGCAGAAATTGAGTAATAAAGTGCATATCCACTGCATGAGGCTTCTGCCACTACAGGGTCCTACCTAAGAAAGTTATAATATGTGGAATGTTAGCTCCATCTCGCAGAGAGACTATTTTCCTACTCAAATCCACAACCACTAGTCGCAATGGAACAACCTTGTGGTTAATAGAGAAATCAAGTAACAATCGAGCAAAATCGAATAGAAATTCTACGTTAGATCAAATTTTAGAATCTATATAAAAATAGTATCCTCCAGGCATTAGTTTGGAAGAGAGAGAGAGAGAGAGAGAGAGAGAGAGAAGAAGAAGAAGTAGAAGAAGAGTTTTGAACTAGCACTTGAGAAAATTGGGGAGTGATGGATGAGACTGAGGGTGGCAGGAAGGACGGTGATGGTGCTGAGGTTGACGATGGTGGAGATAGGGAGACTATTGATTGAGGTCCAGTTGTCAATGTAGAATCTCAGTCACTCCCTGACCAGAATGCTATGGGTGGGCGGAAAAAAAAAATCTTATGCTAACGCTGTTTGCAGGGGAGGTGTTTCAGTGGTGGATTCTCTGAGGGAGCCTATTCACGCGGGTAATATTACGAGAGTGATTATCCCACAGAAGGACTATGAAAGTGTCAGGCAATCCTTCAGGTTTGCATTGATCAGACGCATCAACTTCGGGCTTAGCTTGCTGGATAATCTCAGGAATGAAGCAATTGAAAGCTGGGGTTTGAAGCAGCGTGTTATTATGCATCCACTTGGAAAAGGTTTTGTAATTTTTCAGTTTGGATCGGAGGAGGACATGGCTTTGTTATGGAAACGAAGTCCAATTCATTTTGACAGTCAATTGATAAGTTTCCAACTGTGGAAGGCAGATTTTAATATCCATGAAAAGCCAAATCTAACAAAGTTGGTTTGGATTCGTTTTCCTGAGTTGCCTTTGGAGTATTGGCATGAGAATGTTCTCTTGTTGATGGCCAAAGCTGTGGGACATCCGGTGGCTGTTGATAGGCGTATGAAGCAAGGTCTACTAGGGCACTTTGCGAGGGTGCTCGTGGAAGTGGATATTGGAGACTCGGTCATACGGATTGATGAAATCCAAGTTGAACAGAGAGAGCCAAGTTCTGTCAAAGATTTCTACTTTCAACAGAAGATAATATACGAAGACTGCATGGTAAAGTGTGGTTTTTGTAAGCGTGTGGGGCATCAATTATCTAGATGCAGATTAAAGAAGATGGCGGATTATAAAGAAGCATCGGTGGTTCCTAGGGCAGTGATCCCTGGGGCAGTTTTTGCAGAACACGATGGAGTTGACCAGGTTGTAACTCGGGAAACTGGGGTGAACTCAAGAGATCGTGGTATTAGGCGCACCTCTTATTCAGGAAATTTTTTGAATTTGATTTCTCAAAATGCAAAAAGTGCACCAATTGGGGAGCAGCTGAGACTGAATTTACCTCAAAATAAGGAAGGTCAAGCGGGTGTTAAGGAAGGAGATATTATTGCATCTCATCCTACCTTATCAGCGATTGACAAAGAGGAAGGTTAGAAATTGTGTTGGACCAGAATTCAAACTCTATAGACAGTCCAAATTTGGTGAACGCTCATCACTTAGAGGGGACTGAAGATGGATAAGATAATGGGTCGGATAATGGGCTGGACAAATTAGATTATGGGTCTGACCATGGGTCAAAATCCTTTTCAGATTCTGAAATTGATGGTTGTAATGCAGTGATGGTAGTTTATGACAACCCAGCCATGGCGTTTCAAGAAGAGGGAATGGAAGAAGAGGGAATGGAGGAAGAAGGTGAAATCTCAAGACTTGAGATTTGATGGGCTCACGAAGAGGCTATTAAAGGTGTAATTGATAGGTCAGATTTGCTGCAGCCTCCATCCCAGGATATTTATGAAAGACTACGAGGAGGTTCAAATAGAAAGTGCGTTGCTGGTCCGTGCCATAGTTAGCAAATTCGGATTCGGGAATTATTCGGGCGGAGAATTATTCAGAATAATTCGATTGATTAATTTAAAGATTCGGTCAAAAAAGCTTATTGGGTTTTTTTTTTTATTGTTTTTTATTTATTATTATTATTATTTTTTTTTTGGTTTTTTTTTTTTTAAATAATGTTTAAGTGGACCGAATAATTCGGTTTAATTTGGATTCGGTCCGAATTATTCGCGTTTTATATTTACTTTTGAAAAAATCGTGAATTTTACCGAATTTTATTTTTAATTCGGATTCGGTCCGAATTTTTGATAAAATTCGGAAAAATTCGGTTTGGCCGAATAATTCGCCGAATTGATAACACTGGTCCGTGCTCAGCCATTCAAAGACAGGGGGCTCGAGGAGGAAGGACTACTACATGAGGTACTCATGCTTCTAACACTATTCCTATGACTGTTCAAGGAAGAAAAACGGGCATTAAGGAAGGGCAGGATATGGTTGTCAAAAAACTTCCATCCTCTTCTTTATGCTATGGAGCTGTGGTTATCCACTCAGAGGGAGCAGCCATTGATGAGGCAATTTGTAACAAGGGTGCAGCTGTAATAGAAGGAGGTCGTTCTGACCAAAACAAAAAGAAGAAAAAATTTCTTAGTAAAGGTCAGGTAGATAGGCTTGATAAGAAAGGTCCTAGTCAAGTGGTTTCCTGATGAGGGTTCTTTTCTGGAATATTAGAGGGGTAAGGAAGAGTGTAGCTCGAAGATCTCTTCGTCTACTAGTTAAGGAGCATGCACCTGATATTCTTTGTTTAGCGGAACCAATGGTAGATGTTTCAAAATTTTCAGCCTTATTTTTTAATAGGTTGGGTTTTGCTCCAAAGGTGTTGTGTAATAGTAGGAGTGATAAGAAGGCTAATCTTTGGATTGTGTGGAATTGTAGGCTGGTTTGCCCAAGAGTTATTTTTCAGTCTGAGCAGCAGCTCACCATTACTCTCCAATGTAGGGGTGTCAATTCGTGGCCCGACCTGACTAAACCGACCGGGACCGACCGTTTATAGACTGGCCCGGCCCGGACCGTTTATTAAACGTGTCGGGCTTGAGCCCAGCCCGTTTATAAATGGTCAGTCTTGGTTTTGCTACTTGGACCGTCGGCCGCCCGACCGAGGCCGACCGAATAACGCCCGACCGAGACCGGCCTATTGTGCACCGACTTGGCCCGACCCTTTAATGATTGTAGAATACCTATTTTACCCCCCAAATTAAAGAATAAAAAGTAAAAAGTAAAGACATGTTCACATTTTAAATAATGGTTATATTTGGTATCATTTATTGATTTATTGTCATTTTTTTGGGCTTGCATGAGTGGGCCGGAATATAAGAGCACATTTTAAAGAGGGCCCGTTTAAAAACCGGTTAAAGCCCGTTTAACATTAAACATGTCCGTAGCCCGGTTAAGGCCTGACTAAAGCCCGATTAAGGTAGCCTGATTATAGCCCGAGACCGACCGACCGAATATAAAGTGTACCATGCCCTCAATAACTAAGCCCGATTAGTTAAATGGGCGGACACGGTGTAGCCTTTGAAAGTCTTCAAGCCCGATTAAGCCCGACCGAAACCGAACCGGCCCAACCGGTTGACACCCCTACTCCAATGGATGGGTAGAATGGTATGCATCTCTACAATTCATGCAAATTGTTTTAGGGTTGAACGCTAAAAGTTGTGGATGGATCTCACTAGTTTCTCATTTGGGACTGAGCCATGGACAGTTGTGGGAGACTTTAATGCTGTTTTGTCTTCTAATGAGAAGAGAGGGCCAGGTCGTTATAACATGGGATCAGCGGCGGATTTCGGTGCTATGGTGGATGCATGCTCCTTGCTTCAAGTTCCATCTCAGGGGCCAAAATTTACATGGTCCAATAACAGGAGGTTCGGAAATGTCATGACATTGCTAGATCGATCTTTCATCAATGATGCTTGGTTGAATTTTTTCGGAGATTGTGCACAAAAAGTCCTTCTGCGATCTGGATCAGATCATGCTCCCATTTTATTGGTTTCAATGGTAATCCCAAAACCAGGTAACATTCCTTTTCGAATTCATAAATTCTGGATGGATCATTGTGAATTTCTTCAGGTTGTGAAAGGGGTTTGGGATCAGGAAGTCTGGGGCCATCTGATTTTTAGATTGACTATGAAATTGAAACGCTTAAAGCCTATTATTAAACATTGGGCGAAACAAAATTTTCCAAATTTTGATTTGGCCATGCAGCAGGCAAAGCATAATTTGGATGACATGCAAGGAGAAATTGAAGCTGCAGGTATGTCCGATGAGCTTTTTGCTCGTGAATCAAATGCTAAGACCATGTATGTGAAAGCAATGAAAGATCAGGAAGCTCTATGGGCTGAGAAAGCAAGAATAAAATGGTTAAGAGAGGGTGATAAAAATACAAAGTTTTTTCACCTGTCTGCAAAGATAAGGCGGGCAAGAAATATGATTCGGTCTCTCAAGAAAGAGGATGGAACCGCTATAGAAGACCATAACAGTTTGAGCTAGTATGTTGTGGAATATTATGAAAACTTTCACAAGGAGGTTCCCTTGACCCCTTTCCCTGATATTCTTGACTGCATTCCAGAAATTCTAGATGAAAATGACAGAGTAGGGTCTGAAGCTATTCCGAGTAATTAAGAAATTAAAAAAACAGTGTGGGATTTAGACCCTGAAAGTTCTCCAGGGCCGGATGGTTTCTGTGGTGTGTTTTTTAGGAAGTGTTGGAGCATTGTCGAGTGGGATTTATGCAAGATTGTTAAAGCTTTTTTTATCTCAGGCTACTTTCCCAATGGAGTGAACAACTGCTTTATCACTTTGTTCCCAAAAGTGGAAGGTGCCTCCTCCTTGGATAAGTATAGGCCGATCTGTATGGGAAATTTTATAGGTAAGATTATTACTAAAATCATGGCGTCGAGGCTGAGTGATCTTCTTCCCAGACTAATCTCTGAAGAGCAGGGTGCCTTTCAAAAAGGGAAGATCATTTCCTCCAACACAGTTGTAGCATCTGAATTGGCTAACATGATGTTTAGCTCCTTTCGGGGTGGAGGTATTGGGCTGAAATTAAATATCAGGAAAGCATTTGACACACTATCCTGGGAGTTCCTATTTTTAGTCTTGAGGAAATTTGGCTTCGGAGAAAAATGGATTGGCTGGATTAGAAACACTCTGAAATCTACTCGCGTCTCTATTTTGTTAAATGCTGGCCCTGTGGGTTTCTTCAGTGTGCATCGAGGCCTTCGGCAAGGTGATCCTCTCTCCCCTCTTTTACTCATATTAGCTGAAGAAGTTCTTTGTAGAGGAATTCAGAAGCTCATTGATCCCAATGAAGTCAAGACCTTGGGAGGACCTCGTGGGGTAAAAATTCCATCTTACGTTCTTTTCGCTGATGATATATTTATCTTTATTAATGGATCCCTTAGGTGTGTGAGAAAGTTGAATTTGTTTCTTCAAAAATATCAAGCTTTTTTTCCGGGCAGCATATTAACTTAGAGAAAAGTAAAATATTTTATGGGAAAATTCCTGCGGTGAGAAAGGAGAGGATCTCTCTGGTAATGGGGATTCCTAGCTGTAATTTTCCAACAAAATATTTCGGTGTGGAGATTTTTAAAGGAAGGGTAAGAAGGGATCCTTTACTTTCTTTAATGGATAAAATTAAAGGAAAACTTTCTGGATGGAAGGGGAAATTGCTCTCTATGGCGGGAAGGGTGGAATTGGTAAACTCGGTAATAGCAAGCATCCCTCTTCATAATTTTGCAATCTATTGGTGGCCCTCGTCTTTGGTAGTTCTCATGGAGCAATGGATGAGAAATTTTATATGGTATGGGGATGCTGATTTTGCAAAAAAAATTACAGTGAATTGGGACTCGGTTTGCAAGCCCAAGGAGGAAGGTGGTCTGGGAATCAGAAGAGCTCGAGATGTGAATATGGCTTTTCTCAGCAATATTACTTGGAAGATTAAGCATAAGAAGTCATCTATGGGGAGTTTTTTCAGAGGAAGGTTTATATCCAAATCTGGTGAGATGCGAAGATCTTATAAGATTATGTTTTGGAAAGATAGATGGAATGATGGGTGGTCTATTGAGGAGAGATTGGGTGTGGACCTTTCTCTGTTCCCCAGAGAGAGATATGTTAAGGACTTCATTAGAGAATCTTACTGGAATTTGCCTCTGGTTGTCTCTGAGGAGCTGAGGTGCATCTTTGCTAAGGTGAAGGCTATTGTCATTCCACCATCCCAGACTGAGGATATATTTTGTTGGAGTCCATCTTTGTCGGGGAAGTTCTCTATAAAATCTTCTTGGGAGGAGATCAGGAAACATAACCCAATAGTGCCTTAGTATCACAATGTCTAGAAAAGTGGTCTTCTTCCTCGTCAAGCACTTTTGGTTGGAAATTGATGCACAACTGCTTATCTACAGATGAGATGATAAAAAAGAAGGGAGTATGCTTAGTCTTTAGATGTGATTTATGTTGTGATTCAGTTGAAACAAAGCAGCATTTATTTTTAGAGTGTAACTATGCCAAGGCTGTTTGGGTCTCCTTTGCCTCAATCTTCAATATTGGCTGGGATCAACATATATCTATTCGTGAGATGTTCCAGTGGTGGAAAGCCAAAGGTAAAGTTGTGCTAGTTAAGGAAGCTTGGATGGCTGGTTTGATTCTTGTTCCCTATTTCCTTTGGCAGCAGCGGAACACGAGAAGATATGATGGTCAAGGGATAAGAGCTGAGCTTATTTTGTGCCAAGTTCTTACTACTATTAGAGAACTCTTTCCAATCTCTTCAAGTAAGAGAATTACAGTGGCAGATCTGATCTGTGCTCGAATGTCAGGTATTTCGCTGGGAAAAAATAAAGCCCCAGGAATTCTCGAGGTATTTTGGTGTGCTCCTCCCTCATTGTGGAAAAAACTAAATATTGATGGGTGCTCTCTTGGGAACCCGGGAAGGGCAGCTGTGGGTGGACTTATCACAGATTCAAGTGGTCGGGTAATTTCCTCTTTTGCATCTTATTTGGGAGTTATAACTAGCAATGTAGCAGAGTTTCAAGGCTTGGTACATGGTATCCAGCTAGCAAAGCAGCTAGGGATTGAAAGATTATGGATTGAAACAGACTCATTGGTAGTATTGCTAGTAGTTTACTCCAAAAAATTACCATGGTGCGTTTTGCAGGATTGGCATTCTTGTTATCCATATCTTTCCAGCATTCAATGGAAACTATCTCATTGTTATCAAGGGGAAAATCCAATTGCGGATTACTTAGCAAAAAGTGCGGCTAGAAGTGGATCTAGTGTCTTTTGTCCCTCCTTTCTTCATTCAATGCTGGATGAGATCAGAAGGGATGCAGAAGGTAGACCAAGATATAGATTTTCTTAATTTTATTTTGTGGAGTTGAGGATCTTCTTCCTTGCTGATGGCCATGCCGAAGGTGAGGAGAGGACCCTGAGATCTCAATCTCCTCCATTCAATGCTTGTATCTCCTATTTTTCCTTTTTTCCTTTTTTTAATACACATGATTTTTTAGCCCAAAAAAAAAAAAGGCATTAGTTTGGAGATTTCTTTTATTTTTTTTTCTCTTCCTTCTTATTTTATATTTTAAAAAAATATATTTTTCTTTTTTGTGTAGCCCAATTTTAACTTTTAGTTATTCTCTATACTTCTCTAGTATAGGCTTAGAATATAATGATCTAGATCTCTTTCGTACATAACTAAAGATTGGGATCAATCAAGACTGATACCATTCTGATCCAATTGATATTGATCGTTCCATTCAATTTTTCAGAACCACAATTGATATTGCTTAAAGCATTTGGGGAAAATATATCCTGCATTAACGATTTTATATCAGAAGTCGACTCAAAATGATCGAAATCGGAAATAAAAAAAACGAACCAAAAGGAATGCCTTAGAAGGTGGTCTAGAATTTGGGTTTTTAGAAACTGGCACAAAATGGAAATTGTTCAACCGTCCAAAACCTAACAACTCCTTAATGGTCCAGCTTCGAGTGGGACTGTTACAGAGTTACAGAGACAAAACCGATTCAACCAAACCTAAAAAAGTTTTTTATTTTTTATTTTTTTTTGTAAGAACCAAACCATAAAACGTTGACATCCCTAAACTCCCAATTGAAAGTTGGAAGTTGTAATCCTAAGGTTGTGTTTGATAGCTAAGAAAAAACAAAGGAAAAAAAAGAAGGAAAAACTGAATTTTTAGGGAAGAAATAGACACTAACAAAAAAGAAAAACAATTATTTTCTTTTCTTTACTTTTCTTCGCTTCCAATCATAGCAAAATTTCTTCTTGCATTCCCGCAAACATCCCTCATTGTATGGTTACTTTTTCCCTTATTCATGTGCTACATTTCTTTTAGTTGTATGGATTGGTCTATTGCACCCCAAAATTTGCAATATGGAGACATGAGCATGGATTTAAGTCATCGGTATCCATATCAGTATCGATCTCTACCGATACTGATTCAGATTGGATCGGTGAGTATCAATCACTTTTTCCTCTTGATTTTCAGAAAAAAAAAAACTTTTTTCACTATTTTACCCTTGATACGATACGGATAATTGATTCGGATTGGTGAAAGATTGGAAATCGATCTCAATAGACACTGATACAATATGACTAATACAGCCGATACGATACCGATACTTGAAACCATCGACATTAATCCAAGGCATGCTCCTGACCAGTACAAGTGATTAGTGACCATTGTCTGTGTTGGTTTCTGAAGCACCTAAATGTAGAGCTTTCATGTTTAGTACTCTCAGTCTCTTGGAGTTTCAGATTAAATACACTAGAACCATTTCCATCAGAGAAACTAAAACCTAAAAACTAAAAAACAGAGGAAGGTGGAGAACAGAACTTGAGGACAATAATATAGATATGATTCAAAGGTCCATGGGAACTAGGGAGGGAAGAGAAGCTAATGTTTAAAACTGAATATTAACAAGAGGAGGCAGTAGAAATACTTTATTTCCCTTTTCTTATTCTTTGTTTTAATTTGAGAAAATTTTCCCCTTTTCTCAAGCCACCAATATGGTGGCAGAATCTGATTAATGTTTTTCCCTGCCTTGTTCTGGCATGTTCCATCTCAAACCAATCTAGAAGTAATTATTGCACCTTCTATTTTTCAGATCCCTACATAGAATTTGGTTGATTTTTGATGGTCTTGGGTTCATGATTTCATAGAATCTAGTCCAAAGACTTCATCTAATTCGATGGCTATTGAGCAGTTCTTGCGAGTTGGTTGGCATATATGTAAGAAAGAGAATGTGGGAAATAGATATAGTCCTTCAAATTATGTAGAGTTGAGTCGTTTGGGTATACTCTCAGGTATTTGAACGTCCTGTACTTATGTGCAACCGGATTGTTCATACATCCTCACCTCCAAGATAAAACAACTCACCAACCAATTAAGGTGCACTTCCAATAAGTGATTACCACAAGAAAATAAGAAGGTAATACCCAGTATGTGAACGGTACAAAGAGGATATAAAAAACTATACATTTAAGGGAAAAACAAACACTGTTGGGTTCTTTGATGAACACATCATTCTAATAATATATTTTCCATTAAAATTTTAATTTTAAAGTTTAGAGATTTGATCTATGTTCTTTATCTCCTCTTCTTCATAAGAAAAAAAAAATCTGTTGTGAACAAAGAAAGCAGCTCCATTAAAAAGCAGTGTTTTTGAAAAGGAGAAGGAACCCTTGCTGGGGGCTGCGGGTTTTTTTTTATTAAAGGAACAAGAAGGATAGGCCGCGCACCTCGCTATCCTAAGGTCAGCAGGCCGCACCCGTCCTGCCTGGCTGGTTTTCTGTTATCGCATTAAAAAATTAATGTCTTGTTTTTTTGGTGGGGCGGGGGGCAGCCCCATGGGGGCTGCTTGTTTTACTAATGGTTGATGGCCGCCTCTTGAGGTATATGTAGAATGCCTGTCTTTGATTGAAGTTAACGGGCATCAAATAAATTATCGCCACCACCCTAGTCCATTAAAACAACCTATTCAGAGAATCTCGACCATTGCTTGAACATTAAAACTATACTAAAATGTCATTAATTGTTAAATATAATTATGGTAAAAGGTTTCGTGCATGATCCTGCCCCCTACTCACAAGAGGGAGTCGAAATGACTAAAAGCTCCCTTATTTGACATTTTCTAACTCGTTTTTGCCTTATACAGTCATGCATTAATACCTTCCCTTATAAACATTAATAAAATTAAAATTAAACCTTTTTTTTTTTTTTTTTGCAAATTATTTAGAAAACTATCACTGATCGAGATTCAAATTTTGTGAAACTATATATGATATCTCTATCATAATATTACCATTTTTAGGAAGCAGATTTCATGTTGAGCATCTTTTCTATACACAACATTATGAATCAAGCTTATTGATATTAGCCAGTGAAGGAATCAATAACCTTTAGTTAATCAAAACGCACAAAATCTACATGTAACAGTGAGGACTTCTCATGTATGGAGACCAAAATTAGCTGTTAAGTCCTCTCAAACAACTGTCTCTAATACATACAACAAGGCTCTCAAATGATCAAATTCAATATACATAAAAATGAATACGCGCATTTATGTTAAGAACCACTATTCGGATTAACACATAATGTGACAACCATATGAACAGAAAGCTCTATTCCTAGCGATAATCAATTTAAGGTAAAATCATAGGACAATCAATAACCTAAAGTGAATAATACAAATGAATTGTGTTCGAACACTTCAAATTTAATTTGATCAACACATAATCAAACAAGATAACTTGGGAATGTTATAATTACAGCAGCAATGTGCTCACACAATCAACATGGATTGACCTGATAGCTTCTTGTTGGAAAATATCTAAGAATTATACATGAACATTGAAGACAGGAAATGCAGCAAATACAGCAAGCCAGATAGTAAGAAGAAGTAATAGAATTGCTGCAATCACTGAAATGATCGTCCATGGACTGTTGCAATAATCACGTCTCAATGTCTCTTTCCATTTGTTATAAGGAGAATTATAATATTCACGAACTTTGTAGCAAAGATCACCATAACAAAAGTGTTTAGTAGAAACTTCATTGCAGAGATTGTTAATTAGAGAAGAGACCTTATTATCATCACCCAGATGATTCTTAATAATCCCACAACCACGGAGAATTGCAACATCATCAGCAGTATTAATAAGGAAATCCATCAAGAGAGCATATGATGTTATATAATGCCTACCTCCATAACAGTGTTGTTCATAAGCAATTATGTTCCTGAAAAATGTATCTGTGTAGTCATCAACCCATAGTTCAGGAATTTCGAATACTCCTTCGCTAAACTTTATGTCGATGAAGCTACAGTCGGCGCGCTTCCTGAATTTAACACCGGAATTTCGAAGCTCAGTCACACATGGCAGAGATTCTAGTACTGCTGCACTTGTTGGTGGCTTCTTCATGAACCCATGTGGAAGAGAACTCTCAAGTGTGTAGCTTAACAGATCCAATAAATGGTTGTGTCTAATAGTCTTGTTATTTTGAGGGTACTTCTGAATGGCTTCCGCTATGAATCCCTCAAAGAATTTGAGAGCCAATTCGATGAATGATTTCGTATCAGAGTTAGGATCTTTACTTAGATCGAATAATGTTTGAAGAACTGAAATGGGTATTTGGTTTTCGAGCAATAGTAAGTCACGAACAACCCTTGCTCTCCTTAAATTGGAATAGAAAATGGGATCATCATCATCATCTGGTTTAACAACTTCTGCAGATTTCCTAAATAACTCAATAATGAAGAAGCCATCAAAGAGCATCATTTCTATGAAGTTTTCTTTGTGGTTGATGGGTTCTGAGTAACATCTACGGGCTTCAATTTCTACCTTCTTGAGAGCTTCCACATATTTCTCCAGACTAGTTCTTTCGCTTGTTCGAATAAGAAGTGCCTGTGCGTATCGCAACTTGAGGTCTTCCATGGCTTGCATTTGCAGGTTTTGCTTGTCACTATGATAAGGACCGATGGAGATCGTGTCTGGAGTGTAGGCATCTTCGTTCATTTTGCGAATTCTTTTGTCGACTCTGAAAATAGAAGTAGTTGGCCCAAAGGATGGATTGGAGCTTTGAGAAAGCCTTTTTCTGATAAGATCAATATCTATAGAAGCACTGTCTTCCATCCTTGTACCAACCTGATGCCAATGTCAAAAACTCATTAGATATGGAAATGAGAATGTAAAGGAGTTGGGTGACCCATAGCCAAATTAGGATTAAACTAAAAGGATTTGGGTTAGAATAGGGTTGTAACAGAAATGAATTGGATTTTGGAGGTTGGTGGGGATGATCATGGAGAGTTAGCTCTCTTTTAAAACATATGAAAATCTGGCGTACTTCACAACATGTACCCCATTCAACTACTTTGTGGGTCCCATGTTAACATGTTCCTAAGATAACTTTTATGGGAAGGACCATCTCTTAATGGGGAAGCAACAATTCAGCATCTTCTCTTCTTCACATCCAGATTATGTTAGGATCAAAATCCTCTGTTTTTCCCATCCATGTTTTTCCTTGTTTTGCTACCTGCAGAACACGACACATGGATAATAAGGAGACCAACAGTCAAGATTGGATGAGGATTATTACATTTGGTGCGTTGGTCTTAAAGTTGTCCACGTGTCTCATTCTGCAGGTAGCAAAACAAGGAAAAGTAGAGGATTATTTTCCATTATGCTATGGCCTCTTAAATTATTTTATCCTGATCTCATTAAATGGGCACAAGTGTACATATTTAAGTTCATTTTATTCATATAGAGCAGGCCGATGTAATATTAGCCAGCTTATTTGGTCATAAATGCCAATAAAAGATGATCAAAGCAGAAAAAAAAAAATTTGTGTCTTTGAAGAAAAGGGCGATGGCTGGGCACGTCACCCCATTTCGCATGCTAGCGGTGTCCACTAATGAGAGGGCGGGTGAAGGCAACGCATGGGAGTCATTTTACAAGTGGGGAGAGAGGTAGACACATGGCTAGGAAGTTTAGTGATGCGCCCGCTTTTTCCTTGGAGGAAAAAAAGGATGAAAAGTTTCTAGTATTCACCATTAGTGGCTTCAATCGACCGGGAGACCGAAATCATGCATTCGAAAGAAAGACATGCATGCACCATATGGGAAGTGAAAATAAATAAAAATAAAAGGTATTTTGAATTTTAAATTCATTTTGAACCCTTTGAAATACCATGTTTAACAGTTGTCAAACCACATGACACAAGGTAAAAAGGCCCAAAGTCCACTCCTTAATCTCCATTATGTTTTCCCCAATAAACATATGTTGGGGGTATGATGTCTTGTAATCTATTGCACGGGTTTGTAGGTTGATCCCGAAGGACCATTAAAAGTCCAAGGGTCTATGGGCTTGAGATTCGGAGATATGGGCTACCTTGTGTGTCGTTACTGGGGCCTCAGTGAACTAGGGGTCTATGGGAGGAAATTTTTATTGGGTTATATGGGTATTTATTGCATTTATAATGAAAAACACTATACTTTGTTCAAGAACTCCATATCTGTGTTTGTTTTTGAAAAATCATACGATGCGACTGAGGTATGTTGTATGTTTAACAAAGATCTACAAGATTGATGAAGTGTACTTTGGTTGTTAGTGGATTTTGTGGATTTTATGGATTTTTTTACCAAAAAATCCAATAAAATTCTAAAATAAAGTTTTCATAGTTATTTCTTAAAATTATAATCTCAAAATAATAATAATAGTAATAATAATAATAATAATAAATATAGTGAATTTTTTAATGGGATTTAAGTATTTTGTATATCCAATAATGATCTACAATTAACTTTTGTTTTTTTTGGAATATTTTCACCAAAATATCCACTCTGAGATATGAATAGATGGTATATCCAATAATGATATCTACAAATTTGATGAAGGGTATTTTAGTTTTTTGTCATTTTTTCACCAAAAAATCGACCAAAGTACTGATTTTATAGTTTTTTCCTGTAATATGTAATTTTCATGAAAAAAAAAATATACTGAATATGTTTTTATGAGAAATATATGGAGTCCACTTGCATAGTGTCCACAGAACAAGAGAACACTCCACAAATAGGAAAGTACAAAGAGACAACAGTAGCCACTTCGGTGAGCCGCAATACCAATCTCCTTCCAAACTACCACATCTAAATGTAGGATCTCATCTCTATGCCCTCTCTGCCCAACTTCATCAATAATAGATCATCTCTTTTCCCATAATATAGGTCACAAATCCCCAAAAAACAATCCTCTAATAGAAACCAGGCAGCTATTAAACCTCAATTATTCTATAGACTCAGAAGCCGTGCAAAGAGCTCCCACAACCTATAATGTGGACCCATTTATGCCCAAGACTCCATTGAGTATTGATATTTATGATGCCGGGGCATCAGAGTAGCCAACTAAAATGGCTTGGATCGACCCCATTGAGCATTGGATCAATTTTACTGTTTTGGAGCCTTCTATTGCAGGAAAGTGGTTACTTCTGCCACTTTTCTTAGGCTTCGTTTTAGATTGTCACCCTCATTTTGCATTTTATTGGTGTAAGTTGAAAGGTTACTTAGTTCCTAAGACCACGATCTAACACTAAAAAATAGTACTGGTATTTGGGAGAGTTATTATTGATTACAGGTAGGTGTAAATATATGAAAATTTTATTTTAGTTTGGCCTTATTTGGCTTAGCTTCTCTGGCTTCTGCTTCTAGGCTTCGAAAAGCCAGTTTCTGGGGTTAAAAAAGGGCGGTCTTATAAGAACAATTTGTTTAGAATTTTACCACTAAAAGCTAGAAAAGCCTAGAAAGTAGAAACCAAGCGAAGGGGTGTTTTTTGGGCTTATGGCAGTAAAGAGTGTTGGGTGTAGGGCGTACCCGGTGCATGCTCCCTCATGTGTGAGGTCCAGGGGTGAGAACTACGCAGCCTTACCCCGAGAATGTCAAGAAGCTGTTTTGACCACTTAACCACCAGGTCACAACATTCGTACCTTACCATTGGACTAAGCGTGTCCCTATTTATGATAGTAAATATCCAAAATAAATGTTCTTAACAACCACCCACATTCCCCCAGAAAAAAAAAAAAACAAAAAACAAAAAACAAAAGCAAAAAACAAAAACAAAAAACAAAACAAAACAAAAAACAAAAAACAAAAAACAAAAACAAAAAAAACAAAAAAAAGATGGTTTCTAGCATCACAGAAGCAATATCCTAAAATGCTTCCCCAAACATGTACCGAGTCTAATCAGATTAAGAGTCTTATTCTGTGTTAATTTCTTAAGTTAGTATTCTTATTTGTTTAGGATAGGGGTAAAGCAATTGGAAGAGTCACTAAATTATAATTAGAGTTACATAACAAATTAAGAATTCTTTTTAGAGTCAAATAGTCAAACACATTGTTATTGTTAAGGGAATGGCTCTCTTCCAAGTGGTTTGATGGTTGAATCCTAGATTAGTTCATGCCTCATGTGAACAAGCCTCTGACTACTCCACCACTTTTCCCAGTCATGTATTAGATGATTTAGAAAATGATGCCTCAGGTAGGCATAGTTTTCGCTTCTGCTAGGCTTTTGCTTGTACACTCTGCTGATGGCTATGCCGAAGATGGCGTTTGCAAGTGGCTGTAGTGGTTGTGAGCCTCCTTGAATTTCTTTCTTCTTTGGATGTATTTTTCCCTTTATTTCCTTCAATAAAATCATCCTTTAGCAAAAAAAAAAAAAGCCTCTTATCTTTCTCTCTTCTGTTCTTTCTCTTCTTCAGTTTTCTATAATTATGGAAACAAGGCCCACAACATCCACCAGGAGGCAAGCCAACACTTTGGAGATGCCTCCTCCAAACCCTTCCAACCTTCCCAAAAAACGCAAGAGAAGTCTTCTTAGAACTTTACTTCATCAAGAACTGGATCTGCACTCCTTTTGATTCTAAAAGCATCAATAGTGTTCCTAGCATTTCCTAGGTCAAATGCAAGAACTGCATCTGCCAAAAGAGGGTTGTTTGGAGTACCAAATAAAATAAGATAAACCCTATCAGACCTCAGCAGACGACCTTTTTCTTAATATGTATGACAATAGTACTTTCTATTTCAGAGGTTCAATAAGGAGAAAGACAAACCTTGGCTTCGAAATGGTTCTTAGTGTTATCTTGCCACTTGAACAGTCCTTCGACCATGCTTCTCAAGTGTGTTTGCGAACAATCGGCTTGTGATTTGGCAATCAATATCTTTAGCAGACCTAAATTAGCCTGCATTAAGAACGAAACAAGACAAGCTAATACATTTTAATAGTTATGAGGATGAAAATATATAATCTTGAAAGAAAGGGAATAGATCTTGATTATTTCTTTGTTCTTTTTCTCTAGGAGGAGGAAAGCAGATGGAATCAAAGTGTAAGCCACCGAGACAAGATCTGAGAATTCATAAGCCAGGCGAGCTAAACCTTTCACTGCAGCACTGATTTTACGTGGTTTGTCACCAGCCATGCGTCCAGCAACCTAGAATCAGGAGAAATTGAGCCAATAGAGGCATAAGATGGTAAGTCAAATCTTACCCTTCCAAGTAACGTCTCCAAACTTCTCAATGTAATGGAAAATAGACAACATTTAAGAGAAAAATAATTACAAACAAGCAAATGATCTAACATAATACCATGTTAAAAAACTGTTGCAAAAATTCCTTTTTGCCAACTCTATTTTCATCTCCACGTGCATGACCAATTTCGACATGGATGTCATAAGCCTTACTTCCAGTTTTCTTATTAAGCCGTAAAGTTAATCCACAAGAGGCACTCAATCAGAAGTTACCAGTAATGAATGTCCAAAATTTCAAGTGAAATTGATGCAGATCCGAGGGAATCGGATCGTTTATGGCCCACTTAATTAATTAATGACACAATTTTATAACCAAACACCGCTTGAGAATGGAAATTCTGTAAATAAATGGAAGTTTGAGGGAGGTGGCAGACTTGTAATTAGGCTCAACTTAAACACAAGCAAAGGTAGTTTAGGAAATTACAATTAAAGCTAGGACCAAAAAAAAATGAATAATAAGTAGAGGAAGCGTATTATGGTCAAACCAGGGGTTGAAAAGCCCTAAACAGCCCATGACCCCATCTTCTTCTCGTCGTGAGAACCAGAAACCAGCAAAAAGGAGAAATTTCAGATCAATGGACCTGTTCAGCTCTTATTGGAGAGACCAAAAACTCCAGGCGAGGGCTGAAAATCCTTTGGCCTCTTGATTCCGGCATACAAGTACCTCAATCAGCAAGCAAACGAAAGACAACTGTACCTACAACTCAGATCCGGCAATGAATACTGCTCCAGATTTGGTCGCAGAGTAGCAGTTCACAAATTAGAAGTGTTTTCGACCTCAGATCCAGATATCTGAATCGCCTTGGGGCTTGCTACTATTCCTCCAAGCTTCGAACCAATAGCTTTGGGTATCAAGGAGATCGATCCACCTATGTGGTGCTGCTAACGTCACCCAGAAATAGGGCAGCCGCTGTAGCTCAGAGCAGGGTAAGGGAAAACTGGAAATAATAATGAAGAGGAAGAGGAAGAAATAAAGTAGAAGGATGGTAGTAGGGAAAAGAGAACATCAGAGAGGGAGAAAGAGGAAATCGATAGCCATTGGTCACACCAAAAAAAATCTATCAACTTGTTCATAATCTTCAAAACTCTTTCACTAGTGTATTACATGGCTTCTAAAAGAAAATTCAAATCATCACATTCCAACATAAATAAAATACCATAAACTAATTTCTAAGTCTAAAAAGGAAAGGAACCAAATCAAAAATATTGTTTCTAAACCCATTGCCTAACTGCATCAGAAATCTGTCGACAATGATGAAACACTTATGTTTCCCCAAGTGTCAAAATCACCCACTTAAGTGACATCTCAAGTACGCTACTACTCAAACTATTCTGGATAGAATCTAACATGGGTATATTGCAATATCATAAGAATACTGAGAGCAAAGCAAGCTGCTAGAACAAACTAATGCTGATGTAGCCATGTAAGAGGCATTTGAAAACATGAACTAAGGATAGAAGACGTTGGGAAAAATAGAAGAAGTCCATTTAATTATTATTCAAGACTTGGCAATTCTTTCTGCCTCAATCTGTAATGCCCCCAAATCTGGGTAAGATATGGGTGCAGGCCCTCGCGGGCCACCGTTAAATAACGGCATACTCTTACAAATCTTTTACCCAAACACATATATGCAGCGAAAACTAATCTGAAAACATATCAAAATTTCTACAGCGGAAGCTAAGTCATCATACTTATAACTTCATTACACATTAACAGTCTTAATATGTCTATATCTATCTAATACATTAAATGTACTGTAATCCATTGTAAAGTTATTACAACATTCTTTCAAAAAGTTTAGCAAAGTCTAGAATAGTTATATCTTCAAATTATTCCTTGGAGGAAGGAAAATCAGCACCTCTATCGCCAAATACACATTGTGCACAATGACATGGCACATGTTCTGGCTCTGTAAAATAGTTATATATCATGGGGTAAGCTCAACTGGCTTAGTAAGGAAAACACAATCTTGTCATGAAGTAAACCATGCATGACTAAAGAAACATCATACAAATCACGTGCTACATTTGTCAATGCATAAATCTGAATATATAATATATCTGATCATACATATACTAACAGGCATGGCATTCAAAATCAAATAGTCATCAACCTCAACATTATCCTTTTTCCTCTTTAACCTATCTTTTCTTTCTTACTCTTTTTCTTATTCTCTTACCATTTTTTTTCGCTAAGATTCGTTGTATTAAGAAGAAATAAAGAATGTACATCCCAATATAAAAGAAAAAAAAGATATCACCACCATCATACAAGAAATAGACTAAGATAAAATTTGACCAGCCCCACCTTCGGCATTGCCATCAGCAGGAAAAGGCCCCCTTAAATCTTAGTCGAAATAAAATCTATAAGTTCATAAAGCGATATCTTGGACGCTGGTTAGCATCCAAATCCAATTCCATTGAAACCAACCGAGGCCAAGCTTCCACTGGATACGACACTTCAAATCTCGCTGATGATTTTGCCAAAAAATCAGCAATCACATTTGCCTCCCGGTAACAATGCGTCACCTTCCAATTTATTGACTTCATGTAAGATAACAGACTCCTCCATCGTTGTAGAGCAAACCATGGAACTAAACCTTTAGAAAGAAGGATTACCACTGCCGTAGAATCGCATTCAATCCAAAGATGCTGAAAACCATTTATCTTTGCCTGTTCATGACCAGCGATCACTGCCAAAAGTTTCGCTTCAAAATTTGTTCTGATACCGACATATTCTCTGTAGTTCAAAAGGCTGTCCCCCTTCTCGTTTCTGAAAATACCGCCTACTCCGGCCTTCCCTGGATTACCCAAGGAGCATCCATCAGTGTTTAGCTTAATCCATCCTGGAAATGGGAGACACCATCGAACTTCAATAATCTCTCTACGAGTTCTTGTTACCCGAGGAATTCCTATTCTTCTAGCACATATCAGATCCGGGATGGAAAGGGGTTTCCCAAGATGTACACTAGAAATCATACAAATTTCTCCTTTCACTCGAGCAAAAATATGTTTATAATGAAGAGCTGCACCATCATGATATCTAGCATTTCTGTCCATCCAGACAGCAAATGGGATCATAATAAAGCCACACAGTTGAAAAGGTTAAATTCTTCCCTTTCCGTTTCCACCATGCTAAAAGGTCCCCCATTCTATCAAGGGGCTGCCACCTGATACCGAATAAATCACAAAAAGAATTCCACAGAGATTGGGTGTACTCACAATGAATGAATAAATGAGGGATAGATTCTTCTGAGTGACTACACAAAATGCACCTAGAAGGCATCATCACACCCTTTCTGCGCACCTCCTCATCCGTGGGTAACCGATTATGAGCAAGCCTCCAACCAAACATAGCTTGACGAGGCTGAATCTTGGATTTCCATAAAATAGAAAACCAAGGGAATTTCTGATTTTTCCCCCTAATCTCCTCCCACGTTGATCGCAAAGAGAATGCCCAGAATTTGACAGCTTCCAATGACATATATCCTCCATAGGTGATAAAGAAATTCTTTTTGCCTTCTCAAAGGTCTCAGCAAGAAATTTCGAGGAAACATTTGGAAAAGACCATTCACCATTTCGATTAAGATCTGCCAGTCGCATAGTCCTCCCTATGAACATTTCCTACTCCAAATTAGAAGACTCCGCCAGGGAAGAATTTTCTAACCATTTATCTGTCCAAAACATGATTTTTCCCCATTTCCCACTGTCCATCTTTTCATGTCCGACACGAATTTCCATACCCTCTTCAGCCTCGGCAAAATGGAGGAAGATTTATATCCCTTCCTGAGAGAGCCATCTTTCTGAACAAATCTTGCTCTAAAAAATTTGCTCATAATATTGTCTTCATGTTTAATCTGCCAGACGAGCTTGCATAAACAAGCTTTATTCACCTCTCTCAGTTTTCTAATACCCAAACCGCCCTCATCCTTGGGCTTACAAGTGTTCTCCCATTTTATCACAATTTTTTTCCCCACCTCCATTTGACCCGACCAGATAAAATTTCTCATCCACCGCTCTACAGTTTTAATAATGGACTGGGGCCACCACTAAACTGCAAAATTATGGATAGGAATACTCGAAATTACTGATCGAACCAACTCCACCCGACCAACCATCGAGAGGAGCTTTCCTTTCCAGGCAGCCAATCTGCATTTAATCTTATCCATCAAAGGTAAAAGATGATTTTTCTTCACTCTTCCCTTGAAGATTTCCACACCGAAATACCTTGTAGGGAATTTTGAGGCCTGAATTCCCAATAAATTACTGATGAATTGTTTCCTGTGGGGGGCAACCTTCCCAAAGAAAGCTTTGCTCTTGTCGAGATTAAATTGTTGTCCAGAGAAATCCTGATACTTTGATAAAAATAAATGCAAATTTTTAACATATTTCACCGACGCATTCATGAAGATGAAAATATCGTCCGCGAATAATAGGTGAGTTGGAGTGCAGGTACCTCTTGGACCTGGCAGCGACTTGATTAATCCTTCCAAGGCCAATTTATTTAATCCTCTACAGAGCACTTCCTCAGCTAAAATAAACAAAATGGGAGATAACGGATCCCCTTGACGAAGACCACGACCCACACCAAAAAACCCCTCTGGACCTCCATTTATTAGAACCGAAATCCTTGAGGATGAAAGAATTTCTTGAATCCAAGAAATCCATTTCCTAGGAAAACCAAACTTCCCAAGCACAGCAAATAAAAATTCCCAGGATAGAGAATCGTAGGCTTTCTGTACATCAACCTTGAGCCCCATCCCACCTCCCCTAATCGTGGAATGCATAAGATTTGCCAATTCTGAAGCAAGGCTAATGTTTTCTGATATTATCTTCCCCTTTTGGAACGCCCCTTGTTCTTCCGAAATCAGCTTTGGTAGTAAAATTGCAACTCTACTTGCCACAATTTTTGATAATACCTTGCAAAAATAATTTCCCATGCAAATTGGCCTATACTTGTCGAGAGAAGTAGCCCCCACCACCTTAGGGATAAGAGTGAGAAAAAAATTATTCACACCCTTTGGGAGGATTCCCCATCTGAAGAAGTGCAAAACAACCTTGCAAAAATCATCCTCAACAATACTCCATACCCGCCTAAAAAATTTCCCTGAGAAGCCATCAGGTCCAGGGGAACTATCTGGGTCTAATTCCCAAACAGCTTTTTTTATTTCCTCTAAAGATGGTTCAGCCTCCAAATAAAGAGCATCATCGTCCGAAATAATGCATGGAATGCAATCCAGCAGTTCAGGGTGAGGAGAAGTAACAGATAATCTGTGGAATTCCTCATAATAATTGACAATATATGAAGATAATTGTTGTTGGCCATTCATCCACTCCCCATCAGCATTCTGCAAAGTACGGATTTGATTTCGAGCCCGTCGCATTTTCACTGATAGATGAAAGAACTTTGAATTTTTGTCCCCATCTTTCATCCACCTCAGCTTAGCTTTTTGAGCCCATAGATTATCCTGCAGCTGGGTAGCTTTCAACAGCGCTGTTTTGGCATCAGCCTCGCGACCAAAAAGGTCATCTGACATCCCTGCAGCCTCAATTTCTTGATGAACAAAATTTAGGTGATCAGAAGCTTTTTTGACTTCGTTATCAATATTGGGAAAATGTTTTCTTCCCCAAGGCTTGATAAACAGCTTAACACACTTCAGTTTCTGAGAAAGAATAAAAATTGGATTTTTAGATATTTCCTGGTTCCACACATCTTGAATTACATTATCAAAAAGATCATGCTGCATCCAAAAATTATTAAATCTAAAAGGAATGTTACCTGGTCGGGCGATCGAATCTGACACAACTAAAATGGGAGCATGATCAGAGGATGACCTTAACAGGACCCTTTGAAGAGTACTTTTAAACATATCAAACCATTTACTGTTGCAGAAACTTCGGTCGAGGACCGCAGCTACATTACCTCCCCGGCGATTGTTAGTCCAGGTAAACATCTTACCTTGCGAGGGTACTTGTATCAAAAGACAAGTATCCACCATAGATTGGAAATCAGCTGCTGATTTTGCATTAAATCTCCCTGGACCCCTTTTCTCGTTGGAAAGAAGGGTAGCATTGAAATCACCTATCACTGACCAGGGTATATTTGGATTCACCACCAAACCTAGCTCCGACCAAAGCTCTCTCTGTTTGACCATAAAACAATTAGCGTGAACAAAAGTTAGGCCTACACAGTTCCCTAACCAATCCACAATAATTGATAGTTGCTGATCAGACACCGCGATGATCGAGGGGCGAGGAATTCCTTGTTTCCATATTACCCATATATTAGGGACCTTGTCCATGCGGAAATTGTGAATGAAATCAGACTCAAACCCCAATTTTTTAAAGAACAAAAAAGGGAATTTGCTTTCACTAATCATTGGCTCTGCTATGCAAACAACGTCAGGAGAATGATCTCGAATAAAATATGATAAGGTTCTTAAACCAGCAGCCTTCTTCGCACCTCTGATATTCAAAAAGAGGAGTTTCATTAATTATGAATTAATTGGTGTTGCCAGACTTACTAGTCTGGCCTGCTTTCTTCTTTTTTTTTTTTTCTTTTGAAGAAACAGTCATTCCCTTTTCTCGAGCATAAAGGGCATTATCTATCTTCTCCATCTCCTGATAATTAAAATCCGTTCTACCATCCCTTCTGGAAGAGCTGAGGAAGCTACCGTGCGGCAAGACCCCATTCTCTGGCGAGGAACGAGTTGAAGGAACGTTTCTAACTCCCCTCAGCGAAGACAATGTTCCACGACCTTTGGAAGTGCTACCCGTTCTTGTTGGCCTTGGTAGAAGTTCCCTAATAGCAGGGGCGTCCTCCTCCCTCTCATTTTCCACCGAGTTCTCTGTAGAATCAGATGAACTCTCATGACCCGACGGGTCTGCACTATCCACTACCTCAGAGTCCGACCCGGATCCAGCCACATTGATATTCAAATTTGAATTAGAGGGGCGGACAGAGATATCTCCACGATTTAGTGAGTTGGAGTTACCTAAAAAAGCAGGATTGGTTGCCAAAGTGTCCAAGACAATCAGAATATCTCCCTCCTTCTCAGCATTCTGATTGGCTGAAACACAAATAGAAGGAGATTGTTCCTCAATGTACGTTTTTTCATTGATTGCATTCAAATCGTGGCCCTCCTTCCCAGCTGCATGATTGGCAGGTGAAGCTGCTATTATGGAAAGAGGATCATGAGGAACGGTTTCCACAATGGGCGTTCTACCCGAGTGAGACGCAACTCGGACCGAGTCCACTCTATCTTCAACATAGACTGCACCTGGTACAGAGGCCGACCTGTCCATAGCAGCTTGTTTTTCATCTTCAATCCTCTTAGATCTACATTCTCCCACCTTATGTCCCAACCTCTTACAGAAGCCACATCGACTAATGTCATCTTCATACTGGACTCGTTGTCTGAATCCAAAAACTCTCGTTGCCTGGAATGCTTTTTGTATTGAGTAATGCTACGAGGAACTCGAGAGGTCTTTTCCTTTCCTTCATAAAATTCTTGGATTTAGAAGATTAGATTTTACCTTTACTTGCTTACTTTTGGGTAGAATGTTTTCCCTCAACATCTCGCCCTTGTCTTGCCCTTGAGCTCAAAGGATCTGGGTCGTGTCTTGAGAATTCATCCCACAAGCTCCTCTCTCAACGCCTCGCCCTTTTCTTGCTCTTTAGCTCAAAGGATCTGGGTCGTGTCTTGAGAGTGTATCTTTAATCTTTTCTTTTATTTTTTTTATTCTTTGTTATCTTGCTTACCAACTTCGGCATCCAGTTGTCACTATCAATTTTAACATTTGGGTGGAGCAAGATATTGATGGAGCCCTTGTTGGCCTTCCCCTAACTGTCCTATTCCAGCAGGGTGGGCATTAAAAGACCCCATTATCCTTCCCAATTCCTCTGTTGGAAAGGACTTTGACAACTTTTAGCTTCGGTCCATTTTACGCCTTAATTTTATCTTATGTCTATCATGCCTCACACTTATAAAGAAAATCATGAAAACAATATTTTGATACATATAAAAACATAAAACAGATCTTAGAGGCAATGACATACATATAAATACTGTAAATGGCAAAACATGCAAGGAAATGGCCAAATTCCCCTCACTTGTAGATGATGTCCAAAAATTACTGCGAGAACCACTTTCTGCTAACGTTCTCTGGCAATTATATCACCTACATAAGAATTTATTACTTCAAACTTAATGACTCAAGCATGTAATCACTCCTAAACTTAAGCTTTCACTTTGTTATATATGCTACCGACTGCCGGACTTGATTCTTTTTACTTTAAACTCACCATCCAACCAAATCATATACTTAGGCTTTTACATAGGTTTTTTAATCTCTGATTGATGTGGGAGCATTTCTAAATGGCCTAATGACCCAAACTGGGTCCACAAGACTATACCGAAGGACTGAAGCTGAAAATAGTAATTGCGGTCCTCTGTTTTTGGGTAACTTTCATATCAAACCTGAATCAATTCCGAAGGAACTAATATTCGTGCCCTATATGGTTAGAAATATCTATGAGTCTATTTTCTTACAAAAAAGACGGAACATCATTTACAATTTTATAAAAGAAGTTATGGCCATTTTGGTAAAGTGCGTCTGGGCTGACTACGTACTCTTGGAATTCAAGAATTCCTCTAATGATCGAACTTTTATATTACACAACAGTCCATGGTATGTAATCGACTCTTAGTAGTACTTTAATCAACAAATATTGACTAAGATAGTGGGTAGTTAACTTATTTGATCATGGTCCACTATGTTCTTTAATGATTATGACAAATCCATATTAATAGTTTTAGTAGGACTTTAGTAGGGTCATATTACACAATCATTTCATATATACATAGTCATAAACTTCCCCTTTCTTTAATTTCTTTTTCTTTACTCTTTACCATCGGAGTTGATCTCTTAGAAGACTTCCAATATAATCAAATCAGCTTTAGTATCCTAGGTTCCATGTATATTTCAATTTCCTTAAAGTAGGTTCTTCTTTTGAACTCATTCAGACAATGCCCTTTTAAAATTTAAATAACAATGGGATTCCAACTATAGTTGGTTCCAATCTTTTTCATAATTATACTACACAAAGTTGATTTAAAAAATACCAAAATAAGGGAGGAGAAGCCAAGACCTCAGCTGGACAGTAGCAAGCCGTGAGGTTAGGCTGCAACTTGGCCTTGGCAGCAGCTCTCTCCCAACTCACTTCTCTCTCTCTCTCTCCTCCTCTTTCTTTTAAAACTCATGTAACCATAGAAGAACTACGGTTTGAAAAGCTAAAAACCTCACCTCCACTTCCTCTTTCTTTTCTCAAATTTCAATTGTGAAGCTCTTCCTCCACCAAAATCGTTAGAGTCCTTCTCTCCTCCTCTTTTTCTCCACTTTCTTTACCTGAATTTGAGAAAATCACAGCCACCCCAATAGTCCATCTCCCTCTTAACTCTCTTCTTTCATTTCCCTTCTTTTCTTTCCTTTCGTTCTTATTGAAAGATTTGCATGCACATCCTCCCATTACAAACAAACCCTTACTCTCCCTTTCCCTTTCTCTCTCCACCTATCCCTTTCTAATGTCCATGTCTCTCTCTCTCCCCATCCATCACTCTCACACATGTCCCTCCCTGTCTCATAGTACGTGAGCATTCCTCCCCCTCTCTCTTCTCTTATCTTCTTATTTTCTTGATTTTCTTCTGTCTCTTAGTTAACAAATGAGGGAGGTGAGTTATTAGTGAGAGGATAGGTAGGTCTCACCCAACTTTATCTCACTCTTCCTCTCATTTTCTTTTCCACCGACAATAGACAAGCCCCCCTTTTGTTCAATGAAATTAATATTTATATATTATATTACTCCATTTTGTGCAACGTCATATATACATGGTCATCCCATCCCAAAAAGTCTCTCATCTTTAACTCCCCTTTGTCTTTTTTGTCCTATTTTCAAACCATTCCAACTACTATCTTGTTTGTTCCCATTAATGACATTGATATCTATAATTACATATAAAACTATTTATATATATATATATATATATATATTATCATCACAAACATGTAAATTGGAAATAGGAAGGGGTATTACACAATGGTTTGGGTTAGGTCCCTAAGTTGAATCACATAAGATTTTTGCAAAAGAAAATGGAAAACCCATTTAAATTGGAAATAGGGAGGGGTATTACACAATGGTTTGGGTTAGGTCCCTAAACTGAATCACACAAGATTTTTGCAAAAGAAAACAGAAAACCCATTTAAATTGGAAGTAGGGAGGGGTATTACACAATCTAACTCAAAAACTGAGATAAGGTGAATAATTAAAGGAATGTAGGATATTTATATCCAACTTTGAGGAGGAGGAGTGGAGGTGAGACGTTTCTCTACAGAAACACCATTCTTTACATTTTCCTTCTTTCCTTCCCCACACCTTTAATAAGTTATGTATAATGATTGGATACCAGTTCCAACAACTGTTTATGGATGAAACAATTTAACAGAGATTGGACATTTGCCGGCTTTGGCCTGCTCCTGGTGCATCCCTGGGTTGAGGAGCCATGACAATCAGTTAGCAACCTAGTTCCCAGGCCAGCCTATCTGATTCTAAATGAAGTTATATATTTCATTTATAGGTTAACTACCACAGTAATGGCCAAGTCTGTCAAGAAAAAAGTTCCAACAAATACCTAACCAAAGATTCCAGAAGGTTACAAGGAATACCTTTTTCAGTGCAAGTACTATCTCACTAGGAGGTCTCAAGTTCGAGTCTCCTAACTGTTACCTATTTCCCTTCCTATCTATCAAAAAAAAAAAAAAAATGCAAATACTAGCTCGGTTAAAAAAATAACTAATGTCTGTTGCACCCTGTAAAAATAACAAAAGCTTAGGCTTCAAGATATATCAGGGGCATATACTATTGAAAGTCTAAAGTAAAGAAATGTAAAACTTTCAAACAACCATGGAAACATGGACAGTTAAGAAATATTTCAGGACATACTATGGAAAGTCTATAGTAAAGATTTGTACAATTTTCTAATAACCTTGGAAATATGGACAATTAAGAAATATTAGCAGTCAAGTCTATGACGTTTGGCTGAGAAGTGACAGGAAGGCAGTGCTTCATTCGTCAGTATTCGCAAGAAATAAGAAAAAAAAGGTTTCTTCACATGAAAATCTGGCGTACTTCACAACATGTACCCCATTCAACAACTTTGTGGGTCCCATGTTAATTAGTTCCTTAGATAATTTTAGAGAAAATTACATGATTAACTTCTGAGTTTTTCTTAACAAAATTACCCATCAAAAGTTTCAGTTAACAAAAATACCTAAAATTAGGTTTCTCTTTACAAAATTACCCACTTAAAGTTTAAGTTAACCAAAGTACCTAAAATTGAGTTTGGGTTTACAAAACTACTCATTCAAAGTTTTAGTCATAAAAAAATACATGATTATATGTGAAAGATGAAGAATCACTATTTTGGGTAGTTTTGTAAACCCAAACCTAATTTTGGGTATTTTTGTTAACTAAAGCTTTTGGTGGGTAGTTTTGTAAACTCAAATCTAATTTTGGGTATTTTTGTTAACCAAAACTTTTTGTGAGTAATTTTATAAAGTGAAACCCAAAAATGAGTAATCATGTAATTTTTCCATAATTTTATGTGAGGGACCATCTCTTAATGGGGAAGAAATAAGGGAAAATTACTTGATTACCCACTTATGGGTTTCCCTTTACAAAATTACCCACCAAAAGTTTCAGTTAACAAAAATACCCAAAATTAGGTTTTCCTCTACAAAATTACCCACTTAAAGTTTAAGTTAACAAAAATACCCAAAATTGAGTTTGAGTTTACAAAACTATCCACACAAAGTTTCACTAATAAAAAAATACATGATTATATGTGGAAGATGAAGACTCACTATTTTGGTTAGTTTTGTAAACTCAAACCTGATTTTGGGTATTTTTGTTAACTGAAACTTTGGGTGGGTAGTTTTGTAAACCCAAACCCAATTTTGAGTATTTTTGTTAATCAAATTTTTTTGTGGGTAATTTTGTAAAGGGAAACCCAAAAGTGACTAATCATGTAATTTTCTCAAGAAACAATTCAGCATCTTCTCTTCTACTCATCCAGACTATACTATTGCCTCATAATATTCTTTATTTTATTCATATAGAGCAGGCCGATGTAATATTAGCCAGCTTATTTGGTCATAAATGCCAATTAAAGACAATCAAAGCAGGAAAAAAAGAATGTCTTTGAAGAAAAGGGCAAGGGTTGGGCATGCCACCCCATTTCGCATGCTGGCGGTGTCCACCAATGAGAGGGTGGGTAGAGGCTACGTATGAGAGTCATTTTACAAGTGGAGAGAGAGGTAGACACATAGTTGAGCAGTTTGGTGATGTGCCCGCCTTTTCCTTGGAGGGAAAAAAGGATGAAAAGTTTCTAGTATTCACCATTAATGGCTTCAATCGACCGGGAGACCGAAATCATGCATTCAAAAGAAAGACATGCATGTACCATTTGGAAGTGAAAATAAATAAAAGGTACTTTGAATTTTAAATTCATTTTGAACTCTTTAAAATACAATGTTTAACAGTTGTCAAACCACGTGACACGGAGAAAAGCCCGAAGTCCCCTCCTTAGTCCTTGCTATGTTTTCCCTGATGAACATATGTTGGGGGTATTGTCTTCTAATCCATTGCACAGGTTTTTAGGTTGATTCCAAAGGACCATTAAAAGCCCGAGGGTCTACGGGCTTGAGATTCGGAGGATTGCCCACCCTGTGCCTCGTTACTGGGCCTCAATGAACTAGGGGTCTATGGAGGGTTGGGGGAGGTAGTCCCAAGAAAATTTTTTTATAGGGTTATATGGGTATTTATTGCATTTATAATGAAAAACACTGCACTTTGTTCAAGAACTCCATTTTCGTGTTTATTTTATAAAATTTATATCTGATTAACACGTGAAGATGCGACTAAGTTATGCTTTAGGATTAACAAATATTTACAAGATTGATGAAGGGTACTTTGCTTGTTAGTGGATTTTTACCAAAAAATCCAATAAAATTCTAAAATAAAGTTTTCATAGTTATTTCTTAAAATTTTAATCTCAAAAATAATAATAATAATAATAATAATAATAGTGAATTTGTTAATGGGATTTAAGTATTTTGTATATCCAATGATGATCTACAACTTTGGTTTTTTGTGGAATATTTTGACCAAAATATCCACTAAAATACTGCTTTTCAAAGTTATTTCTTAAAATGTTTTTCAGAAAACAAATTAATAAAAAAAATATACTGAATATGCTTATGAGATTTGAATGGATGGTATATCCAATAATGATATCTAAAAATTTGATGAAGGGTACTTTGGTTTTTGGTGATTTTTTCACCAAAAAATCTACCAAAGTACTGATTTTATAGTTCTTTCATATAATATGTAATTTTCAGGAAAAAAAAATACTGAATATGTTTTTATGAGTTTTACTAAATTGTAGCTAAAATATGATTTGCAACTGTTATGTTAATTACCCTGGGTTTAACTGGAGGGAAAGTTAGTACCACATGATTCCTTAGTGCTACTACTCCTTAATTAATGGTTGCATTGTAAAAATAGATAAAAGAAACTAGAAGAAATAATTTTTTTTTTCTTTTGTATAAATTATTTAGTAAATTAATGGGCTATAGTTGCAAAAGACAATTGAAACCTAATGGCTACTGCAAGGATGCATATGATATGGATACATCCTATTAACAAATATGGACTTGGTCTCTCCTGATCGGTTTTGCAAAAGTGGAAACTCACTGCTAAGGTTTGCGAATAACTTTGTTGTATTACTTTGCTTAAAATATAAGGTGCAGAATCAATTTTACCCATCTCTGGATCGGCCTCCAAATCCATTCTACTCTTGATTAATCCGCATTGGTTGTTGTCAGATTGAACACTATAAATTCAATACGAATTTCTCTGGGATTAAAATCAGATCCAGGCGATTCTGATCTGAGTTGATTGAAATCATTGATCTCATTCTAAAATTCTCCCACCTCACATCATTTACCACTTATTTTGGAACACCACTGTTGACACAAACATCTTACAATTTAGAGAGGGTGAGAGGTTGCAGTGTCACTTATTTTTGAACCATCATTGACCCAAACATCTTACAACTTAGGGAGGGGTGAGGGCTTGGAGTGACACTTATTTTTGAACCATCATTGACCCAAACATCTTACAATATAAGGAGGGGTGATGGTACAAAAATCCTATGCAAGGAGGTAGTGAGTGCCAATGAGCATCCAATGGCTGGGGTGCATGTCAGGTTCCTCCTAGCCATTGAATCCTCACTGCCGCTCACTGTTCACCATAAAAGATATGAGACCGGGGTGAGGGGATTGTAGTGGCGGAGCCATTGATTAGTTTTTGAATTTCAAAATTCACATTCAGAATTGTGAAGTATTCTTTTGCTCTGAAAAAATAAAGTAAAAAAAAAAAGGTCAAAAAGTTTTCTTCTCTTCTCTTCTATTGTAGCCAAACATACATACTTTTTTTATTTTCTCACCATTTCATTTCTTTGCTTCTCTTTTCTTTTCCTTTCTTTTCTAGATTCTTTTTTCTTTTCTTTTCATCTCCTAGCTACCAAACATAGGTTAAGGTAAAGCATAGGGGAATGATGAAAAAATCTTTCTTTTTCATTTTATTAATTTTTGAGCCGATACAGAGAACGATCTAGTAAGTAGTACTTTTTCCGATCCTTGATCAATTCCAAGCCACTTAATAGTGATCGATATATAAATCATTGTACATTTCCATTCCATTCCTAAATTAATCTGACCTGACCTGACCTGACTTGACTTGACTTGCTCACCTTGGGTTTGGCACTTTGGCTTAACCTACTCGGGGTTTTATTCTGTGTTTGGGTATTATAAATCCTAACAAGGAAAAATATGAGGGCACATGAGATCTATTAATACATCTAAAACTAAAATAACAGATCTAAAACTTTATAAACAGATTTTTTCTTAAAACAGCACATTAAACTAAATTTAAAAATAATCCCATCCAACATTGTTAAAGAGCCTCTTGGTGAAAGAAAACCTTGGTTCTATCTCAAAAGTCCAAAAAAAATTCTGAAAAAAACTTTCATCACATTCCTGAAGGCTCTGTTTGGTTGCAATGGGAATATAAAGGGAAGGGAAATGAAATTTTCATACTTTAAAAGAAATGTTTATAATCATTAACTCCATATGATTGTATAAACTAATTAATTTTTTTAATCATATTTAGTAATGATATATTTTACATGTAATTTTTATTTTACGTATTATAGCAAAGGGTTTTTTTTTTGCTAAAAGATGAATATATTAAGAAGAAAAGGTAGTACATCATAAAGAAGAACACAAGGACAGAGCAGAGACCCCTAGAGCCGCTAACAAACTCCACCTTCGGCATGGCCATCAGCAGAGAAAGAAAGCAACGCCCTAGGAGAATCTAAAGCTACGCCTGCCCAAGATATCATTTTCTACATAATCAGCAACATGTCTAGGGAAAGACGCCGAGAATTTTGAGTTCCCAGATTTTGAAGCCTTTTTTGCCATAAAATCTGCAATTGGATTTGCTTCGCGAAAGCAATGGGATACCTTCCAAGGGATTGATTCCAGGAAAGGGATAACATCCAGCCATCTTTGGAGGATAAACCATGGGATATGGTTCCTCTGGGTTGCCAAAACAACAGCAGCCGAGTCAGATTCTATCCACTTGCCTCTTGCACCCATCGCCTTAGCCATCATAATACCTTCCATGACTGCCTCAACCTCTGCTTCATAAGACTTTTTTATTCCCAAAAAAATGCTAAATGAGTCACACACCTGGCCATCATTATCTCGAACAATCCCTCCTGCTCCTGCCCTTCTTGGATTTCCCAGAGAGCTACCATCCACATTAACCTTCAGCCAGTTTGGTTGGGGCTTACACCAATGAACTTCGAGGGGGTGAACATGCATGTGAGACACCATTGCCAAACCTAGTTTTCTACAGCAAATAACATCAATCGGAGCTTTCACCTCCCCCTTCAGCTTCCCTATGCAAGGGCCAAGCTCCTGACGACTATATTCAAATATTTGCATCGCAGCTCTGTAATCATTGTCATGACGACTATATTCAAATGTTTGGATGCAAAGTAAAGTGAAATTTTATAACCAAATATGGAATGATTTGAAGTTAATTTTTAAGTCACAGGATAATGATTATATATATATATATATATATTTCTTTTTTAAATATTAAAATTTCACTTCCCCTTACAACCAAACATAGCCAAAATGATTTTTCTTCTTTTTTTGTTCTTGTGTCTCTGACTCTAAACATGTAATTTTTTTTTTTTTTTTTTTTTTTGGTGAATGACTTTGAGCATGTAATGAGTCTACAACCTGTATGGTGAACCAGAAGAAAGTAAGTAATGACGTAGAACAAGTCATAGCCCAAACATACATAATTTTTTTTATTTTATCACCATTTCTTTTCTTTTCTTCTCTTGGCTACCAAACAGAGCCTAAGGTAAAGCATAGGGGAATGATAAAATATATTTCTTGTTCATTTTATTAATTTTTGAGCCGATACAGAGAACAATCCAAAAAGTAAATCACTGTACATTTCCATTCCATTCCTGAATTAATCTGACCTGACTTACTTGATTTGACCTGCTCACCTTGGGTTTGGCACTTTGCCTTAACCTACTATTTTGTGCTTGGGTATTATAAATCGTAACAAGGAAAAATACGAGGGCACATGAGATCTATTAATACAGCTAAAACTAAAATATCAGATTTAAAACTTTTTAAATAGATTTTCTCTTTGAACAGCAAATTAAAGTAAATTTAAAAATAATCCCATCCAATTTGGTAAAGAGCCTCTTGGGTGAAAGAAAACCTTGGTTCTATCTCAAAAGTCCAAAAAATTTTCTGAATAAAACTTTCATCAAATTATGAGGGTAGCGACCTGAATTTCTTCCTTCTTCCCCCTTTGTGTGTGTGTGTGAGGAGGGGGGGGGGAGAGATTTTGGATGTTCTGTCCTCTCTTTCTCTTTCTTAGGGATGGGTGTGTCGTATGTACTTACCTGCAGGCCCCACACCATCGTACTCGCTCGAAGATATGTGGGGGCCTATTTCGTAGGAGTGTACGGGTAGTCATTGAGATGGATATTTAATGACGGTCCAATATGCGGGATTGGGATCATACAAAAGGGGCTAAGAGTCACCACCTAGGATTATAGGCCTAGGACCTGGGGATGGGCCAAATTTCTTAAAAAGGGCCTGAAAGTTGGTCTGGTCCAAAGATTTAGGGTTCATGTTAGGTTGTAGAGTTAAGAAGGCATTAGGCCCCCATTTACTTGTTTCAACCGGTCTTCTTACTAGATGCTTGAGAACGAACATTTTTCACAATTATTCATATTTTGCATGCATGGCTATGTATGGCTAAGTTATCACACATACATACATTAACTGAATTTAATTACTTATATACACTAAAACTAGGTCAATAAAAGGTTTACATTATGCTAATTCGGGTAAGAGATTATACCTGAGTTTGACCCCTGTTTCAGGTTGAGAGGGGTGGACCCCTGATTGGCACAAACTTTCTTATGGATTCTCACAGCTCAGGGGAAGATGGTCTTGACCCCTAACTTCCTTTCTCGAAAGATGCTGACTGTGGTAGTATTCGGATAGAGTTCCAGCTAGGAACGGCTACTTTCGGATTTGAATTTCGGTAGAGCTTCAGCTAGGGAATGCTACTTCCGGGCTAGGCTGAGGTGGCATTCTGATAGAGCTTCCGCTGGGGATAGGCTACGGGATGGCTAGGCTGAGGTTTGGAAAACTTCAAAGGCCTAAAGAGAACTTTTTCGAAACTATGAAGATCACTTCAAAGACTTGAAGAACTTTAAAAGGGAAGGGGAGAGGAGAGTAGAGTTTCTCCTACAAAGGGTGCTCACTATAGAACTTCAAAGGATTGAAGAACTTTGAAGGCCTGAAAAACACTTTGAAGCTATGAAGATCACTTCGAAGACTTGAAGAACTTCAAAGGGGGAGGGGAGAGAGAAGGGGTGCTCACTAGAAGGCTCAAGTGTGAAATTTCAAGGATAGGGGTATTTATAGGTTTCTTAGGCCAATGGGGTCAAAAGGGGGATTTCCTTGGTCAATAGAGTGAAAAAGGTGATTTGTTTTACCAATGGGGTGAAAAGAGGATTTTCTTGGCCAAATGGGGGTAAAAGGGTATTTTTTTAGCCAATGGGTGAAAAGATGCTTTTCTTAGTCAATGGGGTGAATAAAGTAAATTTTTTTGCTAATGGGGTGAAAAGATGTTATTTTGGCTAATGGAGTGAAAAGATGTTTTTTTTTTTTTTTTCCAATGGAGTTAAAAAGATGCTTTTTTGGGCAATGGGATGTCGAAGTGTAGGTAGTAGGGTGGCACGGGGTAAGCAAGTGGGTGAAGAGGGAATCTCATCCAAAATCGATCGCCAAAGTGGGATGTCGGGCGTCAGCTGGAGTGCGAAGGCGAGTGTGGGGGTGTGCAGAGGAGGGTGGGGGCACACATCTAGAGGGTAGGGTAACGCAACAGGAGGGCAGGGCCGCATAGTGGAGGGCGGGGCTGCACAGTGGGGGGCAGGGCTACGTAGCAGGAGGGTAGGTGTGCATAGTAGGAAGGCGGGGGAGTGTAGTGGAGGGAGGGCACAAAGAGGGTGGGACATGATAGGGGCGTGGGGCACAGACGAGGGCACGATGGTTCACGGAAGGGGGTAGGGTAAGAGTGTCAATCTTGAGCCCGCACCGGTAGGCCCGATCGAGGCCGACTAGCTTAAGGCTCGACCTGAACTGACACGTTTATTAAATGGGCGTTTACGGTGCAAGCTACTAGCCTGTCGGGTGCCGACCGGCCCAACTCATTTAAGAAGCCTGCTTGAACCGAGGCATTTAACCCGACTGACCCGACCCCTTTAAAACTGCCTAAATACCTATTTTACCACTACTGATACAAAATAATTGTAAAGACTTTGTAATAAAAAATCTATGATAGATAATGTTGAACACGGTATTACATCCAACTTTGTAATAAAAGAAAATAGGGTCTTTTGAGATCTTTTAATAGGGAGTGAATGAAGGGCAGACAATTCTTGTGGAGAACAATCATTTTGGTACTTGTCATAATTTCTCTTTCTTTTTTTTTTTTTGTAAGAAACAACCATGATCTCATATATAATTAACTGTGGAGAGTCTTTGCATGACATTTACTATTTGCAAATGGAAGATTTCTGGACATTTAATCCACTTAAAAAAATATTTTAGGAGGAACCCATTTAGAGCCCGTTTAGAATTAAGTAGGTTTGTAGCCCATTTAAGGCCCGATTAAAGCCCGACACCGACCGGCCCGATTACAAATCATACCATGCCCCCCAAACCTAGGTCTGTTTAAGTAAACGAGAGTTCACAGTGCAAGGGTTTGACACCGCCAGGCCCAGTTAGGCCTGACCGAGACCGACCCAGCCCGACCGATTTACACCCATAGGATCGGGGGTTTGATGGGTATAGGCGTGGCTTGGTGTCCATTGGTGGGGCTTGGTGTGCATGGGCGGGGCTTAGTGTGCATGGGCGGGGACACGGGGAAGATTCCATTTTCCAAGGAAGATTCCATCTTTCGGGGAAGATTGCGAGAGATCCGATGGTTCGATTTTGACACACCACATATCATTGGAATCATAATTCCAACTACTATCCATCTATACGGTTGCTTTGGACCAGATTCCTTCATATATATGATGTCATAATTGGACCCTACTTTCCCCTGCGTGGGGCTTCTAGGGTTTTAGGTGAGTATGAAATGTTTCAGGGTTGAATTACTTCAATCAACTATCATCTCAATCGATCGGAAGCGAGAGGTCGTGTCCGAGATCCGTGAGTCATCATAGCCAAGGGAAGGTGACAAAATTGGGTGTCTACACACATTCCTAAAGGCTCTGTTTAATTGGAGTGGAAATTTAAAGGGAAGGGAAGTGAAATTTTTATACTTTAAAATGAAATGTTTATAATAATTACTCCATATGATTGTATAATCTACTTAATTTTTTTAATCATATTTAGTAATGATATTTTACATGTAATTTTTATTTTACATATTATAGCGAAGGGGTTTGGATGCAAAGTAAAGTGAAATTTTATAACCAAATATGCAATGATTTGAAGTTAATGTTAAAGTCACATGGGTAATGATTACATATAATTTTTTTTTAAGTATTAAAACTTCACTTCCCTTCCTTTTAATTCCCCTTACAATCAAAATAGCCAAAATGATTTTTCTTCTGTTTTTGTTCTTGTGTCTCTAACTTTGAACATGAATTTTTTTTTTTTTTTTTGATGAACGACACTGAGCATTAATTAGTCTACAACCTGTATGGTGAACCAAAAGAAAGCAAGTAATGATATAGAACAAGTCATAGCCCAAAAAAAAAAAAAGCCAAACTCTTGACTTCACCTTTCCTTTTCCTTGACTTCTTAACGATTTGCCAAAGAAACCAGGCTCATGCTATCTGGAAGCATTGTGGGTTAATAAAATGTGGAAGTGTGGCGGCACAACTGTGCGAGGGTGCAAAGCTGCTTTATCTTCTTCGTCTTAACGTCAAATAAGTATACATAGGAAAAAAACCTTATGAACAAGATGTCACCTTTGAAAGCCAAGGGATCACCTAACTCAGAAAGCACAGCCACAAAGATCTAGTTGATTCCTAGAGTTACGGGCTCCAAATCATATATTTGTTGGGAGAATTTAAGAATCCATCTAGGCTCAACATAACTTTTGAGTGACCACATTTGAAGTCCTCCACTATAGGGAATTCCAATGAAACAAAGATTTCCCCCAGACTGCCCAATGCACACATGAGGTTGTGAATTACCAATTTGCACCATCAGAAGTAATGGTTCAATCAGTTGGACCTCCTACTCCTCTACGTGGAAAGTGATGATTTGATTTCGATTAGTGCGCTAATGAAAGAAATCTGAAATGAAAATTACTTGGTTGTTCTCGATCAACTTACAATTGCATTCAATTGCATTCAAGAATTTTCATGCTCCGGTTTCAAAAGATTAGATTTTAAATGCCAAGTATGAATTTGCAGAATTTTTGTTGTGACGGATGCTAAAAATTTTGAAATCAATGCAAATACCATTTGAATGGTTAAGAGGATTATAGGCTAATGCGAGGGTCACTCTGTTACTATTGCCCATATTTGGCCAATTTATTTTGACCTTTTTGGATGGGGTAATGATTTCTGTCTAATATGACAGTAGCCCTCTTTATTTATAACAATGGAGAGAAGATTCTAGAGAATTATAATGACCATTAAACCCCTCAGGATTCATTTGGTAACTGACAGTTTTCCTAAAAATCATAAAACTCATTATTACTACACTCCCCCTCAAGTTGATGCATAGATATCGTATATGCCCAACTTGCAACTATTAGGATGAAACATCTTACTACTAAGACCTTTAGTAAATACATCAACCAGTTGTTCACTACTAAGAACAAAAGGTACAATGATACGGCCTATATTCAGCATATCTTTGAATAGACCTAAAATAAAAAAGTGGTCGATACATACCACTACAAAGATAATGAGCACCAATCGCAACAAATATCAAGTCGATCAGAGCATCAAAAAAGAAAAAAGCATCCAGGCAATGGAAAAAGTGGTTTCAAGAAAAAAACCCTGAAAATGTGATAATAAAAAAAAAAGTTCTGGGTCTCTCAAATCATTGTAGAAGAGAGTCTGAGAGCCCATGGGAATGATGGATGGAGGCTAGAAACCCTGTTGGTGGTTTAAGAAGCTCCTACCATAAGAGAGAAGTAGATGAAGCGAGATGGAGGGAGGCACAGATGAAGGAGAGAAAGAAATGAGAATGAGAAAGAGAAAGAGATGGAGAAGAGGGAGAGCCTTAGGGTTTGGGATCATATGGCTCTGATACCACGTTGGATGGGGTAATGACTTGTGTCTAATATGACACCAGTCATCTTTATTCATAACAATTGAGAGAAGGTTCTAGAGAATTACAAAGACCATTAAAACCCTTAGGGTCCGTTCAGTAACTGACAGTTTTCTTAAAACCATAAAACCCATTATTACAACAGACCAATTCCTTGAGTATCAGGTGGATTCTTGGAAGGGAAGCAACTTCAGCAACAAATAAGCCCCTTAGACGAAGATTTCAGAGCCACCTTTTCTAGAAAGAAATCAAAAGTAATAGTGTGTTCCACAATAGCTTGGTCCTTTTTAACAAGATGGTAGCTAATGCTTTCTATATCTATATGAAAATAGCGATGTCCCTCTTGGAAGAAGAATCAAAATATTTTATGTGATCTTTCAGCCTGATAACGGGATGAAAATGGGATCAGAAATAAGGTGTTCCCAACTTTTTGACACAACTTTCAGTTGAAGTACACTTTGTGTTGGCAAACGTGAAAAGATTTCAGTGAGCACATCTTTATGATCTCGTATCTCTATCTAGAATAAAGAAAGATCTAAATTCATATTACTCAAAAAAATATATAACAGAAGAAAAAAATGATATACATTAATAAAAAAACATGAAATTTTGCGTTCTACAAAAGCACTTGAGCACATAGTTCAGTTGATGGTCTTATAAGTTAAAAACATTTGAGCCTAGCTCAGTCAATGGTCTTCTGATTTAGAACCATAAATGCATTAAAAAGAAGTAATTAGTCATAACATGTACTGAAATGTTATCTTCTTTCTTTTTTTTTGGCCTCAGCATGCATGAATCCTCTAAAGCTTTGTTCATGGAAGGGGAAGATTCAGGGACTCTCTAAACTTTTGGCAAACTTATAGAAACCATAGAAACCAAATAGGTTTCCAATTGATCAAAGATTGGAAAGTTCGAGCACATTGACCACATGAACAATATGGGAGCCTGATCACTATAATTAGCTATATATCACTTTTCAAATATCAAATAACATGTCTTGTTGCACCTAAAAAACCCCATGAAAAGGAGTTCTATAAGTTCATAAAATTGGGCAAAATATGATGATCATCTTCTAATCACTACCATATGAGAGAGAGAGAGAGAGAGAGAGAGAGAGCCTTAGAAACATTACTAACTCAACACAATCCCATCCCTAATGCTAAAGCATCTAAACAGAAGCACAAATCATATAATAAAAACCCTCCACCATTTTTTCGAGCAAAGTAAGAATCACAGAGACAATACAACAATAACCATAACAACAACTTATCCCAACCTAAGGCAAAGCAATAGGAAAAAATAATAGAGATTAACGGAAAAGCTACCAAGAACCCTACATATCCTCAGGTGAAACAAGAAGGAAATAGAGAAGTAAAGACATCAAAGCTTTATCAAGAAAATCTCTATCTATGCGAGCTGGGTTCGGTTAATTCGGCTTGGTTTCGGATTAAGTATTTGGTTTCGATTTGAAATTGACACCCTTAACCACATACCTGTACATGGGGGCTTGACCTCTTGTGAAATACGATGTAGTTTTCCAAAGAGTGTGCTTTCTGGGTTGAGGGTCTATCTCTCTAAAGAACATTGGCACACGACTTAACTACAAAAAATGCATCTGTCAATAGTTATTGAGTAACAAAATAGGATTAATATACATCTTTTTATTAGGATTTTTTTTGCTTAATAGACCAATCCTTCAATCATAAGTTCTTCCCCAACAAAAAAAGAGTCAGAAGAAGAAAGAGCCAAATATAACCTCGATTTCTGGAAAGTCAGTTTCGTTCTCTACAAAATTAAAGGAGGAGATAGATAAAGAAGCTTGGAATGCAATGATTTACAATGAAATTTCCTGCAATAACAACTGAGAATCAAACATAGTTGGTGGTGGAAGAACTGAACCTCTTCTACCCTTTCTCGACCTGGCCCTGGTTTTCAGAACCAAAACCAAGTCTAAGAGTTTCGAAGAGAGAATCCACCGGAGAGAAGGAATCGCTTACGAATGGGATGCTATGTTCACTTTCTATTCTCAGTAAATATTTCCTTTCCCAGAGATTATGCGGTGATGGAACTCGATCCCGAGAAAGAGATAACCGAGAGAGAGCGTGTAAGAGAGGGGAGGAAGAAGAGTAAGTTGGGTTTTTCATTTAAAAATAACCATGTATGGGTTGGGTAGAAATGTTGCAACTCGGCTCAATCCGGTTTAATCAGATTTAAACCGGTCTGGGTAGCACCATCTTCTCCCTCTAGATCTGGGCCATCCACATCAGCATTGCCAAGTGTCACATTCTGCAGGTAGCATTGCATGAGAATTGCAAGATGAAGAATTGCATAGGATTTAAATCCAGAAACCATGAGGCAGAGGCCTTGGGCTATTGAAGAAAGATATCTTTTAAAAAAGATGAAGAATAGGAGGAGAGAGCAAACCTTTTCTGGGTAAAGAAACAAAATCGAAAGGGATGGGACCATGTGATGCTATCAAAAGAGTACACCTCAAACAAAGAGGGGACCACGTCTTTTGAATATCCCTCAAAAGCCCATCAATTTTAAGCCTTTGGCAAAGTGGCTCGACGTGCTCAGGCAAATTTTCTCCAAGCGACATGGCCTACTAAAGGGCCCAATGGTGAGTCGCGCAAGTATGGATATCACCTATTATTGGAGAATGGATTCACTACTACTACGATCACCTGGTCATATGGGTGAGTATCAAATATTTACCTCATTTTCTGCTATTACATGGGTGAATATGAGTATATTTGGAAGCAGAAGGGATAGGTGTTGGATGCTCACCTGTACGACCAGGTGATTGTACGAATATCGGATCAAATCTCCATTGTTGCGGGGTATCGCTTGAAGCAGTACTGGACCACTGAATGCCCATCCACACGAGTGTGGATCAAGTTCTTGTATGGTCTGATCGACACAAATGGAAACGACCATAGGGTTTCTCTTTGGGTGGATTCCATCTGTGTGAATCAGTCTCATACAAGTACATGATCCGCTTATGTTTTCAAATTATCTTTGAAGAGGAAGCTATTGTGGTCAGGTCAGGTCAAGTCAAGTCTTTTACAAGCTTTGGAAGATAATTTTCGGTGGTTTATGGTGGAGTATATCAAATTTTGCATATTTTCATGGGTGAACTTGTGACACGTCCGAGTCTAACTTTTATGAACTCTTTTTGTTTCTAAAGGTTGGGTATTTTTACTCTTTTCGATTACTCAAATTTTTTTCCCACTACATGGGCCAAGGAGTGAAATATTTATTTTTAACTTCATTATCATCATCATTAATTATTATGTTTTAATTATTTTGAGGGAAAAAGAAATCTAAAAGGCAGTGTGGCCACTAAAATGTGGTGGTGGTGGTGTGTTAATTGGTGGAGGTGAAGGTGGAGGTGGAGGCGGAGGCGAAGTGAACACTCAAACCCATCAGAGTCTTCAAATGCGGCTTACACAGCCCTCCAGACATGGAAATCTGCAATAACAGAGGACCCATTGGGCATCTTAAGCACATGGGTGGGCTCCAATGTCTGTTCTTTCCCTTCTGCAACTCTTCTGATCCCAAATCTCGTCAACAAATTCTCTGGACCCATCCCTCAAGATCTCTTCAACAAGAACCAAGACGCAATTTTCCTCAACAACCAATTCGAAAGCCAAATCCCTCCCAATTTGGGGACCTCACCTGCTTCTGTGATCAAATTAGCAAACAATAAGTTCAGTGGCGACATCCCAACAAGTTTTGGCTAAATGGGTCCTTCGCTGAAGGAGGTTTTTTGTTCCTCAATAACTGGATTTGGTATAGGACACGTGTTGAGAGTTGAAAGAATCACTGGACGCTCGTTGGAGACAAGCCCAATCCTGATTGTCAACCATCCATGTTGTTCAACAAGCATACAAGAGACGCTCAAAAAGAATGTCTTCAAAACTAAATTTTCTGACTCAATGAGATAAGCAAGGATGGGCCGATAGGGTAGAGTTAATCAAGCTGTACAACTAAACAAGTAATTGGGAATATATATATATATATATATATTTAAACTACACATGGATAAAATTTCCTAGAATTAAGAACTTTGATGTAAATCAATCAGTTTTAAGAAAGTATTAATACTTCAACACCCATTAAGAGATCTTTAGCTTCCAATGAACTACGGATAATTTATGCAAAACATTTGTTTAAAAGTAGGGTGGAGTTCGTTAAATCAGTGATTTCAAGTATTACATTGCATAATTTTGCAATCTATTGGTGGTTAGGGTCATTGATAAAATCTATTAAGAGATTGTAAAGATGAAGAACATCATATGGACAGGGGATGTTGAATGGACAAAGAAAATCTCAGTAAAAAAGTAGTCCTATATCTGAAAGTGGCTTAGGAATTAGGTAGTTGAGGGATTTCAACAAGGCAACAATAAGAAAATTGGTATGGCAGCTAAAACATGAGAAAACAGTCATTAGTAAATTTTTCATGCTCAAATTCACAAATTAAGATGGGTCCTTAAAAAATGTGTATAAATTACCTTTGGTGTGACCGAGAATGAAGTGGATGTGGAAATTTGTTTCGAGAAAGGAAAGGTCAATGGTTGGCAATGGTGAAAGTATTAATTTTTCGAGGGATAATTGGTTGGTAGAATTACCCATCATTGAGTTGTCTAACCTAGATGGGTTATCAGTGGCAATTCCCACAGGTGGAGTCCCAATTTCTCAATGATATCTTCATGCAAGCATTGGCAATTAGGATTCCTAATTTCCCTATTTTAGACAAATGCTCTAGGAATATAAACCCTCCAAGTGGGTTCTCAGTTAATTCTTCCTATGAGGTGGTGCGGACAGCGAAACCATTAAGATCTCTTCAACCTCACCATTCAATTTTCGGATGGAAGATTCACCATTCTATGTTATCAGTGATAAGAAATTTGGGGCTAAGGAGATCTACTTTGTTGTCAAAGTGGTACCTCTGTTATGCAGCAGAGTAATCTTTGTGTCACATATTTTTGGAGTTCATTGTAGGATGTTTTGGGGTGGCATGGCATCCTCCAGATACATTTTTTGGAGCTAAGTCGTTGGTGGAAAAGCAAGTGGAACTTGTCTCTATCAAGGAGGTGCGGATAGTAAGGTTAATTTTGATCCCTTATTTTATTTGGCTCAATAGAAATTCGAGACAATTTGAATGAAGGACTAAAAAAAAAAAAAAAAAAAAAAAATCTGGTTTGGTGGCTGACATTGAAAAAAAGAAAGTTATTTTTCCCCCAAAATTTAAAGGTCAGGTCACCAAGGTGGTGCACCTTATGTGTGCGAGAATATTGGGGATTTAAGAAATTATTAGAAGTCTGATGAGGATTATGAAAGTTTTCTGATGTCGCCCAAAGGTTAGTTGGGGTAAAGTTAATTATGATGGGTGCTCAATCCAAGAAGGTCAAGAGTTGGTGGGGGGTTTCAACACTATCAAGCAAAAGTTATTTTTTCCATCAGGAAATGTTTGGGTATTTAGACCAACTTCGAGGCTGATGGTGGGCTCTAGTGCGTGGAATGGAGCACGCAAGGGAGATATATCTTCAAAAGCTATGGATAGAATTTGGTTCTAGTGCAGTGACATTGTTGGTTGCGAAGGGGTTGGTTCCATGATTCGTGTGGCAAGCGTGACATCCCTCCAACCATATCCACTATTATAAATAGGCTAATTCAATAGCAGATTTTCTAGCAAAATCAATGGCAAATATGGGGATATCATCATCTATGATTCCTTTTACAGGCACTACTCTTGATGAGCTTCTCGTTGATGCTCAAGATCGTCCAGGATTTAAGTTTTTCGCTTGAGATTTTGTTTGTTGTCGTCTACTTCCACCACCCCCCCCCCCCCCGCGAGGCTGATGGCAACGCTAAAGGTGGGAAGGGCTAATAGCAAATGTGAAATACACTACAATCCCAACATCACGGCTCCTACAATCACGAATTCAAAGAGAAATACTCGAACTAATTCGAACTATTAGTTCTGAAACAAAACCTCTCTTCTTTCTCAAAAACTGTTGGAAAGTCAATCTAGTGAAGAAACCATTGTGTCTTGTTCAAGCTAAATTTCTATTGGATTTTCTTGGCTCGAGTTTAGTCTTCATTATATCCTCTCCAGCAATCACCAGTAAATAAGAAATATATCCTATAGCAGACTACAATCAACATTCAAATGGTATTAAACTCCACTATAGCAGACTACAATCAACACTCAAATAGTATAAAACTCCACCTAAGATATGGATTGGGCTTTCTGATGCCAGGAGGGCCATGTAGAAAATTAGTGGTAGTGGCTAAGAAGAAGAAGATGAGACGCAATCATCCATTATGTGATAACCTCATTCAACGAGAAGAAGTCTTTAAGCATGAAGTTGGAAACAATGTCCAAGAATGTTAGTCCTTCAAGGAATTTGTACGCAGGCCTAAGGATCCTATGCCCAGATGTGTTTTGAGAAGCTACAACAAAGGATAAGTGTCATGCAGTTTGCGTTTCCTGGCCACGAAGGTTAAAGATAGGGTCACTTTGTAGATGACAACTCAAAATATTTTTCTTTGGTGGTTAGTTCTCCTTTGAAGGCTTTCCAAAGAAAGTTCTTAAATTTCAGGTGCACCCATAATTTCTGGATCAGCTTCCAGACCTTTGTGGTGGCTAGGATGGTCGATCAATAAGGGGGTGGTAAGGGACCTTCACCCCGTTATATATGCTAGAAATCTTTAACCCACACTTCAAATACACATAATTCTAACAAAAATAACTTCAAAATTAAAGGATGTTGCAGTTACAGCAATGTGGTCACACAATGGTGTAAAGTCCTAAAGAAACAACAACAACAAAGTCTTATCCCAACTTAATGGGGCCGGCTACATAGATCCAAGCAAGGACAAAGAAGAGAAAAGAAAAAATATATGGGAAAAAAAAGCTAGAAACAGTAACATAGTAGAACACAACTAGATGGATTCCGCGGCATAGATCATCGCCCTCTAATCCGGTCTATTCAAGGCCATACTAGATATAGAGCCCTAGCAGACCTAATATCCAAGATTAATGCTTGAAATTAACATTGAAGACAGGCAGGGTGGTAAATAAGGTAGCCCAAACAGTGAGAAAAAGTAGAAAAACTGCTGCAACCACTGGAATGATCGTCCATGGACTGTTGCAATATTCGCGCTTCCATGTCGCTTTCCATTCGTTACAGGGCGAGTAATAATATTGACGCACATCGTCGCAAAGATCCTTATAATAAAAGTTATTAGTGACAACTTCAGTGCAGAGACTATTAAATAGAGAAGAGACCTTACTATCGTCACCCAAGTGATTCACAATAATTTTATGGCGACGTAAAAATGCCACATCATCAGCAGTGTCAATAAGACTATCTATCAAAAGGGCATATGATGTTATGTAGTGCCTACCTCCAGATCGATGTTGCTCGTAAGCAATAAGGTTCCTGAAAAAGGGATCTGTGTATTCATCAACACGTAGTGTAGGGATTTCAAATACTCCATCTCTAAACTCTATATCCATCCAGCCACTTCTGGTGAGGCGCTTCCTGAAATTAACACCGGAATGTTGGAGCTCCGTCACACATGGCAGAGATTCTAGTGCTCCCCTTGATGCTGGCCACAGGACCATTGCCGGAAGAGAATTCTCAAGTGCGTAGCTTAACAGATCCAGTAAATGCTTGTGCCCAGTGGGCTCGATATTTTGAAGACCAGTATAATAGTCCTTATCATACGATACCAAATCCTTGAAGAAATTGAGAGCCAATATGATGAGTGGGAATCTATCAGACTTAGGGTCATAACTTAGATCGAATAAGGTTTGAAGAACTAACATGGGTATTTGGTTTTCAAGCAATAACAAGTCACGGACAACCCTTGTTCTCATTAGATTGGAATTGAATATGGGATCATTTCGATCTGTCTCAACAACATGGGAAAATTTCCGAAATAACTCAATGATGAACAAGCCATCAAAGAGAAAAATTTCTACAAAGTTTTCTTTGGTACCTAATTTCGTGGGCTCTGAGTAACAGTCACGGGCTACAGTTCTAACTCCTCGAGAGCTTTCACACATTCTTCCAGAGTGGTTCTCTTTCGATCAACCAATGCCTTTACGTATCGCTTCTTAAGGTGTTCCATGTCTTGCATTTGCAAATTTTGCTTGTTGAGATCAGAGTGATAAGGGCTGATGGAGACCGTATCCGGGGTGTAGGCATCTTCCATTATTTTGCGAATTCTTTTGTCCACTCTGTAAATACAAGAAGTTGAGAATGGATTCAAGCTCGGAGGAAGCTTTCCTCTGAGATTCTCAATATCTATAGAAGAACTCTCCCCCATCCTTCTATCTGCCTGCTGCCAACATTCAAAAACCCATTAGAGTAAATATAATGTAAATATATGAAAGTATTGATAACCAACACTTTTTTTTCTTTTCTTAAGATCAATAAAGAATATTTTAATAATAAAAAAGAATGAAAGAAATACAAACTACCCAATTGAGAAATCAGGTTCAATTCTTACTTCACCTCAGCGGAGAGGAATTAAGCCCAGCTAAACTGTCACCTGAAAACCAGAGGTTCAATCAAAACGAAACCTTGATCTTCTTATAGCATCCCACTCAATTTCGCACCCGAAGAACAACTAGTAGAACAAATTGAAGCTATTTCTGTAATTCATGCTAGTACTTATAGTGGTTCTAGCACCTTCTAAGTAGTAAAAATACTTGAATGCAGTGGTAACATTGCAGCGGTGGATGGCTTTGTAATTATACAATGAAGGTGAATTTGCTATAATGCCATCACTCAAGGCTTTCATTTTCACTACATTGGGCTAAGTTTTCCTTTTGAGGTTGGACCCACAAGTGGAGAAAACACAGGAGAGCACGTGACACCGTAGTCCAGTTTTACCAAGACAGAAGAGGCAAGGGTCATTTAAGGGGGAAACGAGAGAAATAGACACATTGCCACGCATATGGGTGGCATGCGCATGCCCATTCTTTTGACATAATTTAATATATATTTCACATGATGGAGAGATTGACTTGGTGATCATTCAATGATTCTAAATGGGTAATGATCTCGTTTGGTCACTAGTATGAAATATATACGAGGTTAAAGTAAGGATTTCTTAATTACAATTGAGTTCATCAAAGATTGTTCTTAAGTTTCTATTTAATTACACTTATCATAAATGAATTAATCAATATCATTCTAGATGAGGTTCCTTGGTATATGCTTTTCACGGATGACATAATTTTAGTGGATGAGAATAAAAAAAAAAATTAATGCTAATTTAAAGCTATAAAGATTTACCTTAGAAACAAGAGGATTTAAAGATTAGTAGATCAAAGACGGAGTATATAAAGTATAACTTTAGCAACTTTATGATGGACAATAAAATGACGTAAACCGAGGAGAGAGAGATTTCACAAAGTGACTATTTTAGGTATCTGGGGTCAACCATAAATAAAGAATGTGATATAGAGGAAGATGTTTTACGAAGAATTAATGTGGGATGAATGACATGGAGAGATGCATCTAGAGTGTTATGTGATCGACTTATCTCTTTATAACTTGAGGAAAATTTCTAGAGGATTGTAGTGCAACCAACTATGAAGTATAGGGTGGAATATTAAGTAATTAAGAGTATCATATAGAGAAGCTATGTATAGCTAAGATGAGGATGTTAATATAGATATGCAGAAAAAATAGGAAGGATAAATTAATGAATTAGAATTTTAGAGTTGATTTGGGAGTTGCCTTGATAAACGACAAGCTCCACAAAAATCGGTTGAAGTGGTATGGGCATGTTCAAAGGAGGTTTGAGGATGCTTTAGTGAGTAGCAGTGATCTGATTCAGATTAAATGAGCTAAAAAAGCTAGGGGCAGGCATAAAATGACCATAGACAAAGTGGTGAGAAATAACATATATAGTTTTGATCTTGTTTAAGTATGACATTGGATAGAGCCTATTGAAGAGTAAGGATCCATGTAGCCAACCGCATTCAACTAAGATTTTCCTGACTTGATGGATTGTGTCTATTTCCTTTTACTCTCATTTTTCATCTTTCCTCCTTTTTTACCTGGATTTTTTTCCTATTGTATTTTGTATGGATCCACGTAGTCAACCCCATTAAGTTGGGATAATAACACAGAATTTATTGTTATTATTGTATAATCCCATTCAAGATGATCATATGCTTTCAATATATCTAACTTCAAGACCAGACATCGATAGTTTCCTTTAAAATTCTTAAGATAATGGCAAATTTGTTGGGTGATAATAATTTATCAGACATCTGTCTGTCTTTTACCCTAATGTTTTGCAATATATTGTATGTCACTATACAAATGTTAACTAGTCTAAATTCCTCAGAGTGAGATCTCTATAGTGTTTGACCTAAAATGTAAAATAGGATTGAGAAAGACATTGTGCATAAAATTTACATAATTTTTAATAGTGTCCCAGCACTTGTGATGTGTTGGAAAACAACTGGTAAACCATCGTGGCCAAGAGCTATGTAAGTTTCTACACTAAAGACAACATTTTCCAACCCCTCATCAGAAGGTAGAGAGGTTCAGTTAGCATTATCTTCTTTCCGCATAATTGGAGTGAGCAAACCTTTGATAAATGGAGGATCTAAAAATATTTTTTTGGTAAACAGGGTCTAAAAAGTTAGATTTAATATACATGATAAACAGGTTAAAAATAAAAATGAAAAGTCTTTTGGCTAGGTCTTTTCTTTTTGATAAAACGCATGAATGTATTATTGTTTTAGCAATTCTTTTGTTTATTTATATAATTAATTTTTTTTTTAAATCAAAGATTGATTCGTTGACCAATCAATGTGAATGCCTAATGACTTGTTTTGGATGCATTCGCCATTATGTTTTGTGATTATTTATTTATTTATTTTAAATTGAATTGGATTAGGTTATATATATTAAAACCCTCAATAGAAACTTAGGCTGCGTTGGTAATATTTCTGGAATACGTTCTCTTTCAAAAACAGAAATTTCAGTTTCCGTGTTAAAATATCCTTTTTTTTTTCTCTTGAAACAAAACTAGAACGATCAAACTATATACCTTTTGTCGTCCCATCAATTCTCATTTCTACCCCTTTTTTTTCACCTTTTGTTAGAAAAAAAGAAACAAAATACATCATAAATACACCAAACGCGTTATTCTGAAAACAAAAAGACTCCAGAAATATTTTTTTGAAACATTACCAAATGCAGCCTTAACTTTTGTAAGATCTATCTGAACTTTGTATTTTAGTAGTTGGAAGTAATAAAGTCAGTCTTGAATATGCGAAGAGACTGGGAGAAACATATACAATGCATGGACCTAATCAGATCCAGACACAGAGGTAGGTGCGTTGGAAGAAAGCTCAGAGCTTGCCATCTTCAGTAGGGACCCATCTCATCAGTTAGTCTGGAAGACCCACAACTTTGAACCCTTTTATCAACGTTTTTCTTCATCTTTCCTTGACTACACTGTAACCACATAACGAGATGACTGCTTTAATTGAATTACCACAAGTCACCCCCGCTTTAGGGTCTATACCATCCTCTCCTCTAATCCAACCCCCACTTGGTAGTTGTAGGTTTTGAACTATAATTGTCCACATAATTATTATTAAACTTACTTTTGTAATTGGATTGGTTTTAGATCCTTTACATGAAGAAGGATAAAAGATAACTGTACAAAGATTAGGGGTTTGGCCCTTTTAGGTTTCATATATTGTTTCCATGAAAAACAAAAAGTGAAACATGCAAAGGGTAGTTCACTTTGAGAGGTAAAGAGTGATATACAGAGTTTTTCTAATATAGTGGAAAAACTCTGATTCTCTCAAGTAGACATAGACATTTGTGTCAAATCATGTTAAAGTTCTTGCTTTCTGTATAATTGTTTGCTTGAGTTTTTCCTCATGATCAGTGGTCCTCCTGTATGTGTGTGTGTGCGTGTGTGTATATGAGAGAGAGAGAGAGAGAAAGAGAGAGAGACGATGCAACCAAATCCCTCAGATTTGGGGGAGAAGACAGCTACCAAAGATAGCATACTTGGGCTTTGGAGTGTTATGCCCCTTACAAGTGAATTAAACAAAAGAAACATACATCCTTGTCTCACTGAGTGTGGAAACGTGAATTTCGTGTACACCTTAGGGCCCGTTTGGTATCGTTCTAAAAAAACGTTTTTGGAGTTTTTTCGTTCTATTGGAACGAAAAAACGGAATCTTCTGTTTGGTGCACTTATGGTCCGTTTTTGTTTTTTTGGAACAAAAAGTGAAAAAAAAAACTGAAAAAATGAGATTTGACGGAACTTTCCCAGTTTCGTTCCATTTTACCAAAAAAAAAAAAAAAATTTCTCGATAAAAATCTGAAATTTTAAAACACCATTTTTTCGTTTAAAAACTACGTTTTGACACAGAAACTGAAAATTTTGTTCTTGAAACGAAACAGCGTTTCTGGAACAGAAACGATACCAAACAGGCCCTTAGAGATATTTTTTCTTAGATGTGCCAACCTAAGATAACAAACTCCCAGCTTTCTTCCACACATTAATACTCAACTTAATTGTGTTTGGTTGAATTGAACAAAAGAAATATACATCCTTGTCTCACTGAGTGTGGAAAAGTGAATTTCATGTACACCGTAGAGATATTTTTTCTTAGGTGCGCCAACCTAAGATAGCAAACTCCCAGCTTTCTTCCACATCGTTAATACTCAACTTGATTGTTTTAATGTTGTTGCCCATTTTATATTGAAGTGGGCGACCCTCATCATAGACTGTGGAGGTTGTCCCTTCCCAGGACCTCCTAGCTCTTGTACCATAGAATACATATTCCTTTTCAACCGTTGATGCTTAGTGAATTTTCTCCCTTTTGAGCGTTGTTTGCGCAAAGAAAAGTTAGGGAGTTTGAGCAATGAAGCAATGGAACCTGCTGGGCTGTAAATTTTTTGATATTTTTACAGCTTGAGTGAAGTCATAACATTGCAGCCGTATGTTGATGGCTTGTTATAATAATACAATGAATTTGAGGGAGAGAGAGAGAGAAAGAGCCCCGTGAAATTGTAAGGAATGGCTGCATGTAAAAAAGGACTTTGCATTATTGGTGTCAATGAGTCAATGACAATCAAGGGTACCATTTTTTCTCCATTGGGCCAAGTTCCCCATTTGAGGTAAGACCCACAAGAGGAAGAAGGTAAGAGAGAACGTGAAGGTAGTGCTATTTTATCGATTTTAGTTTAATGGGCAAGAGATTGCTACTTGTTGCGTGGCTCTTACACCAACACAGCCACACAGGGTGCACTCTTACACCGACACAACCACACAGGGGCTATCAAAAGCATGCAGAGGCATCAATATCGATGAATTTTTTTTTTTTTTACAAGGATCAGTTAGTAGATTCACGTGCTCCTATGTCAAGGTAGAAGAGCTATGCGACCAGACAACATTCTTTTTCTCTAATTTAATGAGGGAAAGAGCACGTTGTCGAACATAGAACTCAATCCCTTAATATATATTTTCATATGATGGAGAGATTATACCAATCTACTTTCGACACATTCGCTAGTATTTTTATGTGACTTTTAGCTATGTCGACTTATACAAAAGCAAAATTAGCTATATCATTAATAATACATAATTTCTTTTAATAAATAATATATTAAAACAGAAAAAAAAGATGTTGAACTAACACAGTGAGCAACACATTCAGTGGTATGACTTGTATGCAGATTGGGTAGATTAGAGGTTAGACAGAGATCCAGCTTGCCAAATTGAAGATTGGATGGATTTGGAACCGAATTCTTTTGAAAATATGGAAGCGGAATATTTTCTGGATTTTTAGAAATCGACATCGATCCGGAGGATATTGCTGATTGCATGATTGACAAAACCGACACTGAGAAAACACTATTCGCCAGTAAGAAATTAATGGAGATCTGTCGATGTTGACGTGGTCTTGTTTAATGCCAGCCCATGTTTGAGTGTAGATGAAGCAATTTTTACCCAAGGGGGCAGCTTAGGTGGTGAGTCACGAACTTGGTTAGAGCCGTAAACTCGGACGTCTTAAGTTCGACTCCCATTAGGCACACCTTGGACTACTCATACGGGGTGTTTAGTGCTCTTCACTACTTTCAGTGAAAGTTGAATGGTTCTCATTCAACCTCAATATGACTAGGTCCATGCAGTTATGGGGTCAGTATGGGACCGTGGGACTAGTCAGACCGAAGGCCTGAATACCCACTATTAGTAAAAAGAAAAAAAAGTAGATGAAACAATTTTCACTACTTTTGCCAGTTCTTACTTGGACCAGGGATAGTCGCCATAATGGGGTTCCACGCTCAACTCTCCTTGAAAAGAAGGTCTGCCCAGGAGTCTTAGTTTAGCGTCCTTTAGTTTGCTTAGGTCGAAAGGGAACTGGGCTAATAAAAGGTGGTCTAGTATAAAATTGTATTTCAATGCAACTCTAGTTTCCTTTTGAAGAGGAACTCCTCCAAATATGTATCATCAATCATTCTTATATATGGATTGTTATTAAAGGCAAAGACAATTAAAAAAAAAATCACATACGTGGAGTCGAACCACGTTAAACGCTTGTACATATGACAAACCGTTCGTTAGATAACAGTGATGCCAATTGATATGATAGCTTGTTAACAAATTAAATAATAATTCAGAATCATGTTTCATTAGAAATAACAAATACTCTCCAGAATATATGTAACTAAACATATCTTAAGATTTATGCTTGTAATTAACACCATATACAGGTAGGGTGGTAAAAAGAGTACTCAAGGCAGTCAGAAAAAGTAATAGAAATGCTGCAACCAATGGTATGATCGTCCACGGACTTTTGCAATAAATGCGCTTAAATGAAGCTTTCCAGTTGTTAATGGGAGGTGAAACTGGCCGGTTATAATGCTCGCGAATTTTGTCGCAAAGATCACTATAACAGAAATTATTAGTGAAAATTTCACAGCAAATACTTTCAATAAGAGATGAGACATTATTATCGTCACCCAGGTGATTCATAATAATACCACGACCACGTAGGAGTGCCACATCATTAGAAGACTTGATAAGATAATCCATCAAGAGTGCATATGATGTTATGTAGGGCCCACCTCCAAAACGGTGTTGTTGGTAAGCAATAAGGTTCCGGAAAAAGGGATCTGTGTATTCATCGACACTAGGGGTGTCAACGGTCCGGTTTGGTGTGGTTTTGGTCCGGTTCCATCGGTTTCAGTGTGACTTTAGAGCTGATCGAAACCGACCCATTAAGGATTTATCGATTTTGGTCCAGTGTTGGTTTCGGTGCGGTTTGGGTTCGGGTTGGTACCGGTTTGGATTTATCAGGTTCATTTCGATTTGGATCGGTTTTTTAAACCGGTATGGAGCCATTAGGAAACAACCAAATATTTAACTGTTGAACTTCGGTTTCTTAAATCGATTTGTAACCGGGTTGGTTTTGGTTTTTGGTCTAGTTTGGATTCGACTTTCCATACAAATGTATACAAAACTATGCAAATTTTGATTTTTTTAATGAATTTTGGAGTGTTTCGGTTTCTTACCGGTTTGGTTTCGGTTTCGATCTGGGTTTTGAGCCGATTTCAGTTTGGTTTCGGGTTCATCCGATTTTCGGTGTGATTCGGTTTGGTTTTGGGGTTGCAATACTTGAAACCGAACCGAACCGAACCAATAAGGATTTTGTTTGATTCGATCCAGGTTGTTATCGGTTTGGTCTGGCCGATTTTACTGATTCGGTTTAGGAATTGACACCCCTAATCGACACATAGTGGAGGAATTTCAAATACTCCTTCGTTAAACTTCATGTCCATCCAACCACCATATCTGAGGCGCTTCTTGAACTTAACACCAGAATCCCGGAGCTCCGTGGCACACGGCAGAGATTCTAGTGATGCCCTTGGAACCACCATTATTTTTGAGGGGTATATTCCACTATAAGCTGCAGACTTGCTTGGAAATTTGTCCTTCTAGGCATGCGAATAGATCAGCAAATAGTGTTGCCCAGTCTATATTGAAGTGGGTCAGATGACTTACCCTCATCATAGAGTCATAGACTGTCGAAGACGTCCACTCCGAAGACCTCCTAGCTCTTGTAATACAGCAGTATGTGGATGGCTTTGTAATAATAATGCAATGAATGAATGTGAGGTGAATTATTGGAGGATTTTGCATTATTGGTGGCAATGAGTCACTGACAACCAAAGAGTTTTATTTTTTCGCTGTTGGGCCAAGTTGCTCATTTGAGGAAGGACCCACGAGAGGAAGAATACAATAAACCAGGTGAAGGTACTGTGGTTTTATCAATTCTAGTTTATTGGGTAAGAGATTGTTCCTGGGTCGCATGGCTCTTACATCATTGCAGGAGTTATCACGATTCAAGAGCGTAGGGACTTCAATATGGATTTTTTTTTTTTTTTTTTTTTAGGGATAGTGAGTAATTTCACATACTCCTATGTCAAGGTAGAGAAGTGACGTGGCCAAATAACATTCTTTTTCTTTAATTTAATGAGAGGAAGAACACTTTGTGTAGCTGTGTAGCATACGTTAGCATTCTATGTTTATTTCTCTCCTCCTTTATATGAAATCACATATATGTCTCTATTGTGAGAGGAGAGAGATGGACACATGAGGTGCTAGCGTAAGCTACACAATCTAATAGGGAACTCGATCCCTTAATATATATTTTCATATGATGGAGAGATTAGACCAATCTAGTTTGGACAATCATCATTATTTTTATGTGACTTTTAGCTATATCGACCTATATAGAGAACAAAATTAGCTATATTATTAATAGTTGATGTATCTGCACATCGGGATCACATCCAATTTCAATTGAACCATCCCAAGGCCTTAAGATTATCGACCAGGATAGAAGCAAGAAGGAACAAAGTTGTAAGGAATGACTGCAGGTAGAAAGGACTTTCCATTACTTTCCATTATTGGTGGCAATGAGTCAATGACAATTAAGGGATTATTTTTTCACTGTTGGGCCAAGTTGCCTACTTGAGGAAGGACCCACAAGAGGAAGAAGACAAGAGAGCATGTGAAGGTAGTAGTGCAGATTTTATCAATTCTAGTTTAATGGGCAAGAGGAAGAAGACAAGTGACCACGTGAAAGTACTGCAGTTTTATCAATTCTAGTTTATTGGGTAAGAAATTGTTACTTGGTTGCGTGGCTCTTACATGAATACAGGAGCTATCATGATTCAAGAGCGCAGAGGCATCAACATGGATGCTTTTTTTTTTTTTTTTACAAGAGATAGTAATTTCACATACTCCTATGTCAAGGCAGAGGAGCCATGTGGCCAAACAACATTCTTTTTCTTTAATTTAATGAGAAAAAGAACACGGTGTCCAGTTAAATAGCATACGCTAACGCATTCTATGTCTATTTCTCTCCTCTTTCATATGAAATCACATATGTCTCTATTGTGAGAGGAGAGAGATTGGCACATGAGGTGCTAGCGTAAGTTACACAATCTAACAGGGAACTCAATCCCTTAATATATATTTTCATATGATGGAGAGATTAGACCAATCTAGTTTGGACATAGTTGTCATTATTTTTATGTGACTTTTAGCTATATTGATCTATATAGAAAACAAAATTAACTATATTATTAGTAGTTGATGTAGCTATACATTAGAATCACATCCAATTCTAATCGAACCATCCCAAGGCCTTGAGAAGATCGACCAGGATAGAAATAAGGAGGAACAGAGTTGTAAGGAATGACTACAGGTAGAAAGGACTTTCCATTACATTCCATTATTGGTGGCAATGAGTCAATGACAATTAAGGGTTTTATTTTTTCACTGTTGGGCCAAGTTGCCTATTTGAGGAAGGACCCACAACAGGAAGAAGACAAGAGAGCACGTGAAGGTAGTAGTGCTGATTTTATCAATTCTAGTTTAATGGGCAAGAGGGAGAAGAGCAGAGACCACGTGAAGGTACTGTAGTTTTATCAATTCTAGTTTATTGGGCAAGAGATTGTTATTTGCTTGCGTGGCTCTTACATCAATACAAGAGCTATCGCGATCCGAGAGGGTAGAGGCATCAATATGGATTTTTGATTCTTTTTTTTTTTTTTTTACAAGGGATAGTCAGTAATTTCACATACTCCTATGTCAAGGCAGAGGAGCCATGTGGCCAAACAACATTCTTTTTCTTTAATTTAATGGGAGAAAGAACATGGTGTCCAGCTATGTAGCATACGCTAACCCATTCTATGTCTATTTCTCTCCTCCCTCATTTGAAATCACATATATGTCCCTATTATGAAAGGAGAGAGACTGGCACATGAGGTGCTAGCGTAAGCTACACAATCTAACAGGGAACTCAATCCCTTAATATATATTTTCATATGATGGAGAGATTAGACCAATCTAGTTTGGACATAGTCGTCATTATTTTTATGTGACTTTTAGCTATATCGACCAATATAGAAAACAAATTAGCTATATTATTAGTAGTTGACGTAGCTGCACATTGGGTTCACATCCAATTCCAATCAAACCATCCCAAGGCCTTGGGAAGATCGACTACGATAAAAGCAAGGAGGAACAGAGTTGCATCCAACCCAGCCTAGCTGTGCATGCCCCCATTTAGAAAGGCAACTCATCACCAACCTGCCTGGCTCTATTGTGCACCCCCATTTGTGAAGGCATATCATTACAGCCAAATCCTCACTTTCCAATCTGATCATGTTACCACAACCAGAATCGTTGGACAGTAGCGGCTTGCTTGCCTATTATTCCACATAGCTAAATTAGTAGCTTTATACCTCTTTAGTTTAATTAGTAGTTTCCTAGTATTCTCTTTATTAAACTAGTATTCTTCTCTTTATTGCGAGACTGTCATATCACCCCGATGAATTCGCCGTACAATTTCCGTTGAGGATATCAATGCAAGAGAGGAAAACTTGCATCTTCGACAAGAAATTGCTAACATGCATCTTGAGAATGAAGCGTTGAGGAAATAACCATGAAGTCAGTGTCCAAATGAGGAGACGTCTAATCAGAACTCGCCTTCATCTGACGATGCACCCCTTGTACGGGAGAGGACTCACCGCAACAAGTCCCCCCCCCCAAAGAAAGACGCGAGCCTAATTGGGACAAGAATGTTCGCTGTGACTTCCTTGAGTCTTTGGGAACATCTTCCCCTGATGAGATTGTCGACTGGCTGACCTTAGTCAAGGAAATCTTTCAGTACAAGGAAGTCCCAGAACACCAACGTGTTGGAATCATCGCCGTGAGGCTTCACGGGAAGGTAGTCACATGGTGGAGAGGCGAAAAGCAATTGCATGCCAATACTAGTAAGACTCCCATCACACAATGGAAAAAAATGGAAGTGAGAATTCTTTTGAATTTTCTTCCTAATAGCTATCAATGTGAGTTGTACCAAAAATTCCAACATCTTTAGCAAGGTATGCACACCGTAGACCAATACACCTCTGAATTCAATGACCTAGTGGTTCGTAATGACATTAATGATTAAGGGGAAATGCTCATACATAAATATTGGGTGGACTCTAACCCTATATCCAAGATGTTCTCGAAATTCTCGACATCTGGGATCTAGGGGATGCACACCAAAGAGCCACTAAAGTAGATAAGTCCTGTAACCGGAGACAACAACCTTCGTCCTACTCTGCTCAGCCAACATCCTACTAGAATCAGTGGTAAAGGAGCACCCAACCGACCACAGAGAAGACCCCATCTTAGCTTGGTCACCCATTGCATTCACTCGCTACTAGACAACAATCAACAAACGGTATCAAGTGCTTTGCATGTCGGGAGTTGGGTCACCATTCTTCTGTTTGCCCTACCAAAAATTATCTGTATAGAAAAGGTTTATTGGTGAAAAATGATTCAAATAACCAGTGAAGAGCACTTTGAACCAGATGTAGAGATGGAGCCATGAGAAGACCATGAAGATGATTGAAAAATATTGCATGTCGACCATGGTGAACTGTTTATGATGCAGCGTATTTTTCTCACTCCGAGGCAAGAACCCGGAGATCATTGGCTTCGCAACAATATTTTTCACTCTGCTTGCACCATATTTGGAAAGGTATACCAACTAATTACTGATTCCGGGTGCTGTAAAATTGTTGTTTCAGAAGAGGCGATGCGAAAATTAAAGCTTACTTTGGAGGATCATCCCACACCATACAAAATGACATGGTTGAAGTGTGGTGTGGGGGTAACAGTTTTCAAGCGCTGCTTGTTTTAAATTTCTATTGCCTCCACATATTATGAAAAAATTTGGTGTGATGTCCTTCCAATGAATGCTTGTCATATAATCCTCGGACGCCCATGGCAGTTTGATCGACACACTACTCATGACAAGTATCGTAATACATATTTATTTAATTTTGGTGGAAAGAAGATGGTTTTAGGCCCCTCCAAGGAGCCAATTAAACCCTACATGACACAGCAAAATTCCTCATCAAATCTACTCACTCTACAAGACCTGAGAGGTGCCATGGAAAATGTGGAAGCCATTTATGTTTTATTGAACAAATATGAAATTTTGACATTGCTTCTGATGTTCCTAATAAAGTGAAGCTCTTATTATCCGAATTTCAAGATGTGTTTCCACCAAATCGTCCACATGGTCTAACTCCTATGCTAGATATTCAACATAGAATTGACCTGATCCCTGGAGCGCCTCTCCCTAATCTTGCTCATTATCTGATGAGCCCAACTGAGCACTCAGATCTCCAACGACAAGTGATAGAATTAATGAAAAAAGGATTTGTTTGTGAGAGTCCCAGCCCTTGAGCCATCCCAGCTCTATTGGTTCCAAAAAAGAACGGCACGTGGAGGATATGCTTGCAGAGCCAGCAATAAACAAAATCACAATAAAACATTGCTTCCCTATTCCTCACCTCGATGATTTGTTAGATCAATTATCTGGCGCTACAATCTTCAACAAACTAGACCTAAGTAGTGGTTACCACTAAATCCGTATCAAACCCGAAGAGGAGTGGAAAATTGCTTTCAAGACATGGGATGGATTCTTCGAGTAGCTCATGATGCCATTCAATTTGTCAAATGCCTCCTTTGCATTTATGAGATTTATGACTCTAGTTTGAAGCCTTTCCTAGGGCGATTTGTTGTTGTTTATTTTGATGACATCTTAATTTATATCAACTCTATTGACGACCATCTGAAGCATCTCCGAGAAATTTTATTTGTATTGAGATAGGAATCACTCTTTGTTGCTATGAAGAAATGTTACTTTTTGGCACGAATCCTATTTTTGGGATTTAATATATCTGGAGATGGCATCTCAATTGATGATCCAAAAATCAAAGTCATTCAAGATTGGCAACCCCTTACAACTGTCCATGAGGCATGTAGCTTCCATGGATTTGCTTCCTTTTACCATCGGTTCATCCCACATTTCACCTCTCTTGCAGCCCCACTCACGGTGTGTATGCAGAATGGTGTATTTGAGTGGACGGACGCAGCCCAATGAAGTTTTGAACTTTTGAAGGAAAATTTGAGTACGGCTCCCGTTCTAGCCCTACCCGATTTTGACCTTTTCTTTGAGGTCCACTGTGATACATTTGGCACCGGTATTGGAGTTGTCCTTAGTCAAGGTGGACGTGCCATCTCCTATTTTAGTGAGAAACTCAGTGGTGCCAAACTCTGATACAATACATAGGATCTGGAATTTTATGCTTTATTTCATACTTTGGAGCATTGTTGTCAGTATCTAATCCATAGAGAGTTTATCCTATAAACTGACCATGAATCTCTCAAGTACATATCAGGTCAGCAAAAACTAAATTTCCGACGTGCAAAGTGTGTCGAATATTTGTAAGAATTTACCTTTTATATTAGGCACAAGGCTGGAATCCAGAACATGATAGCTGATGCATTCAGTCGAAAGAAGTGTTTGTTCTCTAGTATGCGAACTACAGTTATTCGGTTTGACTCCTTCCATGAGCTTTATGATGAAGACCCGTATTTTTCCTCCATATTGCAAGAGGTGCGCGATAATTTGAGATCTGATTTTAGTCTCTGTTACGGCTTCCTCTTTAAAGGAAATTCACTTTGTTTATCAAATTGCTCCCTTCGGCTAAAGATGATTGCTGAAATCCATAAAGAAGGACACTTTGGTCGTGACAAGACCCTTAAGATGTTGATAGCTCGATACTTTTGGCCACATCTGAAATGAGATGTGGAAAGATTTGTGGCTTGATGCCGAATGTGTCAAATGTCCAAAGGCCAAGCTACAATTGCGGGTCTATACTTTCTCTTACTAATTCTTGAGTCCTCTTGGGAAGACATCTCCATAGATTTCGTTCTAGGGTTGTCGTGCATTCAACGAGGCATGGACTCCGTTTTTGTTGTTGTCAACCATTTTTCCAAAATGATACATTTCATTCCATGTCGGAAAACCATGGATGCATCCCGTATTGCCGAGTTATTTTTCAAGGAGGTCTTCCAGATCCATGGTTTGGCCAAAACTATTATTTCTGATAGGGATTAAAAATTTTTTGTCACTTTTGGTGACAATTGTGGCGTAGCATTGGTACATCTCCACAATTCAACATTATTTTCCACCCTCAGACCGATAGCCAAACTGAGGTGGTTAATAGATCACTGGGAAATATGCTATGTAGTTTGGTTGATGATAATTCTCGTTCTTGGGAGGTTCGATTACCATTGGCTGAGTTTGCATTTAATTGTTTGGTCGACAGATCTACGGGATACAATGCTTTTATTAATTGATTCTTTGTCTCCCTAATTTTTCTCAATAGAATTAATGTGAATACATAATTTCCTATTTTAGATGCATTCACCATTATATTAGGCGTCTGGTAGCCAAGAGAAGAAGAAAAAAGAAAAAAGTACAAAAATCATACTATTTTCTTAGTTTAAGAAATTATCATTATATTTGGTGTCTCCTTAACCAAGAGAAGATTTTTTTTTATCTTTTTTCAAAACTAACCTTGGGAATGATGAAGTTTTCTTATGCAACTAAAAAAAAAAAAAATCTGGCCTAAAACACAAGAAAAGGAAAGAACTTTTCTTT
>NC_056557.1:26677991-26708635 GCF_013358625.1 Macadamia integrifolia | reverse complement strand
GGTATAAGCCCTTCTATTGTGCAACATCATATACATCTTATGGAGAATTCCAAACCATCCACGGAACCCCAAAGAAGAGCTAACCCAGTGATGATGGAAGCTATTAAGAAAGAGATCCTAAAGTGCTTGGATCATGGAATAATTTATCCTATTTCTGACAGCCAATGGGTAAGCCCAGTTCACGTAGTGCCTAAGTATGGTATGACTGTAGTTCCTAATGCCAACAATGAGTTGATCCCTACCCGTGTCCAAACAGGATGGCGAGTGTGCATAGACTACAGGAAATTAAATGCGGCAACCTGGAAGGACCACTTCCCATTGCCATTCATTGACCAGATGTTAGAGAGGTTAGCTGGACATGAATACTATTGCTTTCTTGATGGATATTCCGGCTATAACCAAATCCCAATTGATTTAGAGGACCAACATAAGACAACTTTTACATGCCCATATGGAACATTTGCTTATAGGTGTATGCCCTTCGGGCTTTGCAATGCCCCTGCTACATTCCAACGATGCATGATGAGCATTTTTTCTGACATGGTCGAAAAATTCTTAGAAGTATTTATGGATGACTTTTCAATTCATGGGAATTCCTATTCTGAATGTCTTCATCATCTTTCCCTAGTTTTGAAAAGGTGTATATTTAAGAATTTGGTTTTGAATTGGGAGAAATGTCATTTTATGGTTAAATCTGGTATTGTTTTAGGCCATGTAATATCCAAGGAGGGAATTAAGGTAGATAGAGCCAAAGTGGATTTAATTGATAATTTACCACCTCCTCGATCTGTTAAGGATGTTCGGTCCTTTCTAGGGCATGCAGGCTTCTATAGAAGGTTTATTAAGAACTTTAGTCATTTAGCCCGACCTCTCACCTCATTACTTGCCAAAGATCAAACTTTTGAGTTTTCTAAAGAGTGCCTAGAATCCTTCAAACAACTTAAGAAGGAGTTGACCAATGCACCCATTGTTCAACCACCTGTTTGGACTGAACCTTTTGAACTGATGTGTGATGCTTCAGATTTTGCCATAGGAGCAGTTTTAGGTCAAAGGATTAATAAGTTACCCACTGTCATTTACTATGCTAGTAGGACCTTAAATGATGCACAACTCAATTATACAACTACTGAAAAAAAAGTTTTTAGCTGTTGTGTTTGCATTAGAAAAGTTTTGGTCTTACTTAGTTGGTTCACATGTGGTGGTGTATACTGATCATTTTTCCCTCAGATACCTAGTTCAGAAGAAGGATGCCAAAGCCCGTCTCATTAGGTGGGTTTTACTTTTGCAAGAGTTTGATTTAGAAATTAGGGATAAGAAAGGAGTTGAAAACCTAGTTGCAGACCATTTATCCCGCCTTCCCAATTCCTTGACTGTTGATTCTCCAGTGAACGAGAACTTTCTAGATGAACAATTATTTGCAATGTCCAGTGAACCATGGTTTGCTGACATAGTCAACTTCTTAGTTTCAGGTGTGACTCCGGATCACTGGTCCACCCAAGATAAGTATAGGTTTCATTCCCAAGTTAAGCATTTTTGCTGGGATGATCCTTATTTGTTTAAGATATGTCCGGATCAGATTATCCGACGATGTGTTCCTGATCATGAACAACATTCCATTCTCTCTTTTTGTCATGATCATGCATGTGGTGGACACTTTGGATCTAAGAAGACTGCCGTAAAGGTTCTCCAATGTGGATTTTATTGGCCCACTCTTTTTAGAGATGCTTTTGATTTTTACAAGGCTTGCCCTACCTGCCAGTCTTTTGGCCGTATCAATGAAAGGAACATGATGCCTCTCAACCCCATTTTAGTAGTTGAGATCTTTGATGTTTGGGGCATCGATTTTATGGGACCATTCCCTAATTCCTTTGGGAATTTGTACATACTTTTGGCCGTTGATTATGTTTCTAAATGGATAGAGGCCATACCTTGTAAAACTAATGACCACAAAGTGGTGGTCCAGTTTCTCAAAGAGAACATTTTTTCCCGCTTTGGTGCACCACGTGCAATAATTAGTGATAGGGGTACTCATTTTTGTAATCGCCCTTTTGAGGCCTTAATGAAAAAGTATGGGATCACCCATAAGTTATCTACCCCTTATCACCCTCAAACTAGTGGCCAAGTGGAGGTGTCTAATAGGCAGATCAAACAAATCTTGGAGAAAACTGTTAATCCCAACCTAAGGATTGGTCCCTTAGGCTCATTGATGCCTTGTGGGCCCATCGGACTGCATTCAAGACCGACCTTGGTCAGTCTCCCTACCGTTTGGTGTATGGAAAAGCTTGTCACTTACCAGTTGAGTTGGAGCATAAGACCTTTTGGGCCATTAAGAAGCTTAACTTTGATTTGTCTGATGCGGGAATTCATCGTAGGCTCCAACTCTCTGAGTTGGAGGAACTTAGGAATGAAGCCTATGAAAGTTCTAGAATTTACAAGGAAAAGACCAAAGCTTTCCATGATAAACACATTATGCGTAAATCTTTTACAATTGGTGATAAGGTCTTATTGTACAACTCTCGATTGCATCTTTTTCCTGGTAAGCTTAGATCCCGATGGGATGACCCATTTATTGTTCATAATGTATATCCCCATGGGGCTGTGGAGATTTTGAATCCAGGAACAGGGGTAATTTCGAAGGTTAATGGTCAGAGTTTGAAACCGTTCCTCGAGTTTCCCACTACTAGTAGTGAAGAGGTCATGGATCTCCATGAACCTCTTTACACTGATGATTAACTGTTAATCAGGTATGACCCCCTTGCATTGTCTTTGCTTTTAATTTTTTCCATGCATTGAGGACATTGCATGACTTAAGTGTGGGGGAGGGAAACCAGTTTTTGTTTTTTTTCTTTCACTTTGTTTTGTTTGTTTTTCTTTTTTTTTTTGAGCTTGCTAAGGATGAAGTCCTACTTTGGTTTTTGGCTAATGATCATACCATTCGGTTGCTTGATGTATGAAAATAAAATTTTTGATTAAGGTACCCATTTTGAACGTATAAAAACCCTGTTGAGAAGAAAGAAACAAGCATGTGTCTTGAGATGGGACTTTCTTTTGAAAAATAAGAGACCCCTGTTTTATGGTGATGGACCATATGAAGTCTGTGGGTTCCTTGTACTTTTGATTTGGAGTTGAGACTTTCTTTTTAATTTGGCATGGGTTGATAAATGCACAATTTTAAATGAGATGAGAAATGTGGTATAAAGAAGAATAAGAGTTGATTCCTTTGGAACTAGACAGGGCATTGCACCTCAGGAAGCGTGGTATCTTGATCGAAATTCCTTAGGAGGAAACTTCTGAAGTAACTCTAGCATCACTGCCTTTGTGGACATATGCAAAAAGTGAAGCTACATAGTAACTTGGGTGTCTGGTGTTTGCTCCACCATGTCATTCAGGGCAAAAGTAGTGGAGTAGAATAGAGTTTATTATTCTAAAAAAAAAAAAGAGAAAAAAAATGTGCAAATGTCATTATTGCTTGGTAACATGTTTGGTCAAAAACACTCCAACGCCTTAGTCATTGGTTCCCTATTTCTTCACAAGTGGTTTTGCCTTAAGATAAGGATGTTTTGGAAGAGACGAGGTGAGTTCCAAATTAAGAAATATGCTAGTGCCTGGAATTGATAAAGAGTAATAAAAGTTCAAGTGTGGGGGTCCCTTATAAGAGAAATTATCTTTGCTCCGGATCGGTATGAGCCTTACCTTTAGCCAAAGTTGGGATTTGTTTATTCTGAATTTTGGGTGTATATTCACTGCAAACACCCACGAGACACAACTCGTCCACTAGGGGTGACCTAGGGGTTTAAAGGCTTGTTGCACATGCTAAGTGCAACCGTGATTCCTACGAAAGTGAGTTAGGTTTTTTTTATCTTTATTCTTTTTCTTTTTGTTTTGCTCGAGGACTAGCAAAGTCTAAGTGTGGGGGAATTCTGCTGAGCACATTTATGTGTGAAATCTAGGGTAGTAAAACATGCATTTTACATATTTAGAATTGAGCTACCTTGGGTTTTACTCTATTTTTACAGGTTTTATATTTTCAAGGCCTTAAGGACTATCGGGCGCTTATCTTCAATTTTACACGTAAAGAGGTCCTATTTCTTTCAATGGTTGCGAAGAGGACGAAATTTTGAGCAAGATGGACGTGTTCAATTAAAAGTACACATTCGTTTGGTCACCCGTACAAATGATTATTCTTTTTCGGGTCAGAAAAAGAATAATGGATCAGAACTGAACTGAGATGCAGAACCAGCCCGTTTGCAATTGTCCCAGAGGTACAAGGAATACTCCAAATGCCAACAAGGATCGATGGACCACATCTTTAAGTGATTAAAGATTTATTTTTGGTAACAACAACTACCTAGCTTAGTTGGTGAGCTATGGTGTACAAAATTCCCTTGCTCACCAAGAGGTCTCAAGTTCGAATCTCATGGTTGTTTTTTTTTAGAGAATTTGTTGAAGATTTCCTACTTTTCACTCACTTAAAGCACTAAGGGCATGGAGGGGATTTCCACATCAAATTAGAAGCAAGCAAAATCGTGGAAGCAAGAAGAGAAGAAAAAAAAAAGGAAAGAAAAAAAAGGGAGAACCAAAGATTGTCCAAATCTTCTCTCTCCTCCACATCATCACCAAAGATTGTCCAAATCACACAAAGGAAGAAAAAAAATCGTCCCTAGGAGAGAGAAAAAAAAGAAGAAAAATAAATTAGAAAAAAAAAGGAAAGAAAATAAGCAAAAAATTTTAGGAAATTTCTCAAAATTTATTTCTCTCTTCTCTCTCCTCCATCTTAGCACTTTTGGACTCAAAAGATCTCACAATCAATTGTGGGTTTCTCTCTTTTAGGAAAGAGAAAATTGTTACCCTACCTCTCCATTCCCTATAAATACAACTCATGTAAGAGGAGGAGACACAATTCATTCTTCTTCTAGTTTTTTTTAGTTGCTCTCTCTCTCCCTCTCTCACTCTTTGGTTTTAGTTCTTCTCTATTTTTGCTTTAATCACTTTTGTAATAGTTTTTTTTATGTCAATTAATGCAAGCACTCTTTTATTTTTATTCAGCCTTTTTATGTTTATGATTTATGCAATTGAGTTGTAATTTTTTAAGTTATAGTTCTAGGCTTAGATCTAGGTGACAAGATCATGAGCCGTGGAGCAATTTTTTTTCAAGTTCAAGCATTGATTCAAGTAAGTAGGCTCCTTCAGTAGTCTTCTCTCCCCCCTCTCATTCCCTCTTCTGACTACCATTTCTTTCTTAATTTATGATTTTTATTTTCAGTCATTACATTATTGCTATCCCTTTCCCCCAAGGTTCATGGCTAGTGTATGTGTTGGCTTTGCCCCTCCTAGCCATAGAACCATCAATTTATTACTTTTATTTTAATTGTCTCCCTTTCCCTAAAGCCAAGTAGAGAAACCCTTGTAAGAGTGACTCTCTGGTCAAGTAGGGAAGCTCATATTATGATGCATCCCTCGGGCTAAGTAGAGAAACCTACTTGTGAGTCTCTCTCTAGCTTTATCCCCTTTCTTTTACTTTATTTTTATTTCAGCATTTATTTTTTTTCCTTTATTATTATTATTTTTTTAATTGCGTGGGTTGTTTATTTTCAGTTATTTATTTATTTAATTTTAATTGCGTGGCTTGCGTCTTTAAATTCTTAGATGACGAATGGTTAGGACGTTATTTTTAGGACGGTAATTAGAATTAGATCACAACCGTTAATCAGTTCACTTTTGCATTATTAAAAGAAATAAAAAATAAAGTGGCTGCTCTCCCTGTGTTCGACTCGTAGCTACACTGATCCGTACGCTTGCGGTTACATTTTAAATCTCAAACAGAGTACCACCGACCTTGGCCAGATATGGCCATCCAAACACAGCTCGGGATTGGTACAAGATGCTCCCCCACAGAGTGAAAGAGTTGGTTAACTCATCATACCTAAGTCGATTGACTTCCATAGAGAATAGAAAGTTCATCCCGGCATTGGCAGGGGCCTCCCTCATTTACTGCGTTAGGGTGGGTGCGAAGAGTAAAGAAGAGAGAGAAAAGAAAGAAAGAGAAGGGAAGAAGAAGGAAGAAAAAGGGAAGGAGATACTCGTTGTGTGACGCCGGGGTTAGATCTTTTGAATCCGACACCAAAAAAGTGATCCTCATCTTGGGATCTATGATTTGAGATGAGTAAAGGCTATATTTCATGAACCCTCAAGAAAGCCTAAGTGAAACCCTATGATTCGGGTAGAAATCCCTTAGATCTTATTAATCCCACTTGAGAATATGAATCTAAGGTTTAATGAAAGACCTACATGTTGTTTTGAAGGTTTTAGAGGAAGAAAACGTAAGATTTGAGAAGCATTTGGTGATTTCTTGAGCTAGAGAAGAGATTTGGGGTTTTGAAGGTGTTCTTGAGCAAAGAGGTAAAATCCAAGTTTAAAACTTTGAATCAATCATAGATCTAGGTTAGGATCACAATATGGGACCTTAGATGTGTGGAAAATGTGGTCGAACCGGCCCCTTGTGGTTTCCTTAAGGTGGGATGAAGAATGGAAGTGAATAGCAAACCCAGTTCTGAGTGGTGGGTGCCCTCCAAGTGGTTAGACCCACAAATCTAGAGCCCGCCTGTCTTGGTTGGGCTTCTGGCTAGAGTGGTGAGCAAGGATCGGTGGGCACCTGGCCCACCATTCTTGGCCCGTTGGTCCTGACAAAGCCCTTGAGTTGGGCGGCAGGCAAGGACTGTCGGGTACCTGGCCTACCGATTGACCTACCAGTCTGACCCATTGGATTCCGATTGGGCCTAAATTTGTTGGGCAACCTTCTATTATAGTTTTAAACACATTGGGATTATTGTACCTCGTTGCTTATGAGTCTAAAGTAGATATATGCTAACTCAACCTTTTTATGATAGGTTTTACTAGAAACTCACGTCATTGCACGCCGGATCTTCCTCGTACCAAGGGTGAACATTGTGCATATATATATAAGTGAGAAGAGGACGTTGAATTTATTTTTGGAGTGTTTTTACATCATTCTATTATTGTTGTAGACTAGCCATGTCATCACTATAGTACTATGTGTAGTCTAGTCATTCACGAATGCCATTTGCATGTATTATCTTCTGCATTATGAAATTCATTTACGATTTGTTATGTTGTGACTTTAATTGATAAATGCTTATCCTTGCTTTGGGATATAAGATGGATGATTTTAAATTATTGAATGTGATGCATTGCTAGACTAGATTCCGTAGTCGACTTAAAAACGAATGCATTGGTGGCCTGTGGAATGGGACACGATGGCACTCTGTAGTCTTACTATCTCATATAGAAGCATGCGGTTAGGAATGAGTCATTCAGGATGACATATCTCTATGTTATGATCCTTCACTGAAGGGAAGCCTGAGGTTGTGTATCAACAGTAGCGGTTAGAAGTACACCCGACTGATCATTAGGATGGTCGACAACTTTGGTGATATAATCAGACGGCCAATCATACTGCTTTTACTTTAATGCAGGCATGGCCCATTTTACTTTAATACAGGGCAAGACCCATTTTACTTTAATGTTGCTGAGGAACAACAATTTACTTTCTGGTACCCATGGCTGGCCTTCTCCGGTAACCCTATGGGGGTATCACGGGATGGAGTTCGCGACTCATACCTGGGGCATACGTGCACTATGGTTGTGAGTAGCACATAACCTATAGAAATGTTTCTTAGGTGATTTAGGTTATTAGAAATGGACTTGCATACATATAGGTTCATTTGTATTGCGTATGATTGCTTGGTCTTTCTTTTCACTTACTGGCCTAGTAAGCTCATCCCACGTGCACATCATTTTTAAATGATCTTGCAAGTTATCTGATCGAAGAGTTAGAGCCGAGAACCACGGTAGAGTTTCCAGCTGAGGACTGGTGGGTCCTCGAAGATCTTGGGCATGGTGCCAAGTGCCTATACGAAAGTTGTGTAACGTGACAACAACATTGATACCTAAGTAGGATTCTTTTTTATTATTTTGTGATGTTACTCCTTTTATGCTCTAGATATTTAAATTGTATTTCTTATGTATAAATCACGCCTACATGCCCACATGTAAATGTCTTATATAACATAATTTGGGTATCAAGAGTATTGGGGTATTTACAGGTATATACATGTAAGACTTCCACTGAAATACATAATTTGCTTTCTTTAGTTGTGTATATGTTGTGTAGTGGTTACTGCGTCAGATGGTCTTGGCAGGTTTTGGGTTAACAGGTGTTAGCCCGATCACTGGTCTGGTTCTATGTGAACGGGGTGTGACACCTTATGTTTACAAGAAATTCAATGGGAGTGCAGTTTGTTTCTTGTTATTGTATGTAGATGACATACTACTTATAGCAAATGATGTGGGTATGCTTTCAACGGTAAAGAAGTGGTTGTCCACTACATTCTCCATTAAAGACTTAGGCGGAGCCAGTTACATCTTTGGGATTAAGCTTATGAGGGATCATAAGAGAAGAATGTTAGGCTTGTCACAATCCATATATATAAATGAAGAATTTTCCTTTTCGGCATGGAGTAAGCCTCTCCAAATCCCAATGCCCTCAATCTCAAAAGGATACTGAAAGATGAAGAGTCCCTATGCTTCGGTGATGGGAAGTCTCATGTATGCTCTGTTGTGTACCAGGATAGACATTTGCTATTATGTAGGGATTATGAACCAGTATCAGTCCAACCCTGGACGTGAGCATTGGACTGCTATCAAGACTATCCTCAAGTATTTAAGAAATACTAAGGATCACTTCTTGGTTTATGGGCCACATCAGTTATGGGGTACACGGATTCCAATTTTTAGACTGACAAAGATGATAGAAAATCCACGTCAGGGATGATTTTCATGATAGGTGGTGGAGGTGTTATTTGGAAGAGTGCAAAACAAAAGTCTACAGCTGATTCTATCACTGAGGTTGAATACATAGCAGTTAGTGAAACAACCAAAGAAGTAGTTTGGTTGAATAAATTCTTGAGTGATCTCAAAGTTTTCCCCGAGCTTGTTAAGGATCCCATTCCATTGTATTATGATAACAAGGGGGCAATAGCTCAAGCAAAGAAGCATAGGGTTCATCAGAGGAATAAACATATGCAGCGAAAATATCACTTGATAGGGGAGATCATTGGTCCAGGTGATGTAGATGTCATGAAGGTTGACTAAGTAGATAATGTGTCGGATCCTATGACTAAAGGCTTGGCACTGTAGACACCCAATTTTATCACCCCCCTCTGGCTATGATGAATTGCAGATCTTGGGCGTGACTTCTTGCTTCTGATCGATAGAGACGATATTTGATTAAGGAAACCTAGAAACATCCCCTGCTCACCCAAAACCCCAAAAATCCTATGCGAGAGGGAAGAGGGACCAATTATGACCTTTCATATATGAAAGAATTCGTCAGAATGACCATATGGATAGATAGTATTTGGATACACGATTCTAACGATATATGGCACGCCAAAATCGGATCATCGGATCTCCTGCAATCTTTCCTGGAAAATCACATTTTTTATGTGCGTGTAGCCCTACCTACCTCGCACCCGTAGCCCTGCCTACCTCGTGCGCATACCCCACGCATGTGTTTGAGATTTAAAATGTAACCGCAAGCGTACGAATCAGTGTAGCTACGGGTCGAACACAGGGAGAGCAGCCACTTTATTTTTTATTTCTTTTAATAATGCGAAAGTGAACTGATTAATGGTTGTGATCTAATTCTAATTACCGTCCTAAAAATAACGTCCTAACCATTCGTCATCTAAGAATTTAAAAACGCAAACCACGCAATTAAAATTAAATAAATAAATAACTAAAAATAAACAACCCACGCAATTAAAAAAATAAATAAATAAATAAAGGAAAAAAATGCTGAAATAAAAATAAAGTAAAAGAAAGGGGATAAAGCTAGAGAGAGACTCACAAGTAGGTTTCTCTACTTAGCCCGAGGGATGCATCATAATATGAGCTTCCCTACTTGACCAGAGAGTCACTCTTACAAGGGTTACTCTACTTGGCTTTAGGGANAGAGTAGCAGATAAAGCTAGGATAGCTAAGTTGTCTTTTCTAATCAAGAACGATGTAACTGCTGATTTCAATTTGCTTAATATTTTAGTTTGTTTCTCATAAAAAAAATGTTTTATGTATGCTGAAAGTTGAACTTCTCCATTATAAAACTGTTGGACTACAAATATTTCAAAGTTAAACTTCTCCATTATAAGAACATTGTTGGACCCCGAATATTTCTTTAGAATAGGAGGGGGTTGGCTGGACAAAGTAGAAGATTCTGAGAATTGAAATCAAGGACAAAGTTGATTACCCTGCCCTGTTGGGGGTGGATGTTAACGTCTCTCTAAATTGTAGATGTTTCTTATAATAGGGTTACTTGAACATAGGATAACTTCTGAGGTTGGATCTCTCTCTCTCTCTCTCTGAATTGTAGATGTTAGTTATAATAGGGTTACTGGAACATAGGATAACTTCAGAGGTTGGATTTCAGTAGACAACAATAATTTGGTGATTGAATCCAATAAAATGAAGATGACTTGTTTCTTTTAGGAGAGAGAGCAGAATGAAATATCTCCTACTCAAGAGATCAGAGGGGGCAGGTTCCCCCATGAATCAGACGCTTCCGTCTTCGCTTCACATTGTTCTTTATTTTTACTTTGTCTAGTCGTGAGTAAATTGTAATGAAATTAAAACAAAAATAAAAATGAAAAATTTTCAAATCATTTTGAGTATCAAATTACTTAGATTTGAATAGTAAAGCATGGCAAAAAATGAAGGATTCTGTTTGGGTAGTGTTTAAAAGTTCCGGTGAAAAGCATAGTGCAACTGCTGCTTCACAGATCCCAGCCATTGGATCAACAGATCCAGATCCCAGCCATTCGACCATTTTTGATTCTCTTCTTCTCTTATTGTGGCGATCTCCAATACCAGATGAGTTCTCTCTTCCCCCTTCTCGGTCGGCATCTCTCTCTCTCTCTCATCTCTGCATTTCTCGTTTTTCTTTGATCAGTATCACTTCTCTTTCCTTTGGCAAATTTCCCTCTGTTATTTATATTTCACATTGTGGTTCTCCTGGTTTCAGATTTCAAGTTCACCTTGAGTTCACTTTGGCTGGTAGTTCATAGAAATTGTTGTTGCAGCAGCAGCATGTTCACAGTTAAGTTTCGAGTTTTAAGGTTTTGAGTCCATTGTGGGTTCACTCTGGCCGCAGTTCACAGAATTTGCAGGTTCAAAGTGTTTTATATTCACTATGGGTTCTCTCTCTCTCAGCTAACCAATAAAACAGATATTATGTGGTGGAGAAGACAGGAATCAATGTTGGCTATTGTGCCACTGCTCACTCAAAGATCAATTACTGTTGGTTAATAAATTAGAGTTTATCTTATTTTATTTTAAAAGCCAAAACGAATTGTGGGATTAATAGAAGCATAATTAGATAACTCAAAGAAAGACTTCATAAATAGTTCAAAAATACACATCTTGCATCGTCTTGTAGCCTTTTTCTTCCTTTTGGTGGAATAATATTTTTTTCTTTTTTTTGGTTAACTAAAAAGGGTGTTTCATGGTAATGATTATAGCCCCTAGGCTGAAACCCTTATACAAGAAACAGCGCTTCCACAAGATTAATGAGCAATAGTGGGTCGTTTTGATTCAAACTCATAACCAGCTGACTCGATTGGTGATAGGGCAAGGGTTTCTTTCTGTTAGGCTATCAACCCTATTGGCGTCCCCGTCTACATCATAGACTAATTAAATCTTGTTAAATATGGAGTATTCAAGAAACAAAGCCGAATATGCTAAGCATCTAACTCAACATCATGATGGATATATCAGAAAGTTGTATTTGAAAAGGGAAGGGGGGTGGGGTTTGGGTCTGAGCATAGAAGCTTTACTTAAGAAGAGAGATAGAAAACAATAAACTGGACACTAAACAGAGAAACCTTAACCTTAATTAAGAAGATAACACATGCAATCGTTATTCTAACCATCAAGTTTTACAAGCATACTTAAAAAAAAAAAAAAAAAAAAAGAGTTTTACAAGCATATATCCATCTTGGACATATACATACTCACTTAGATGTGTGGCCTTTTCTCACAAGCAAGATCTTTTCCGCATGGTAAAAATGAGGTGAATTTGAGGATCAACACCATGCACAAATTTATTGAAGGATGTATTTTGTGAAACAGTAGAACCATTTTCTGAATTATGAGTGACAAGATTAATATTGGGTTCTACCTGTTTCTCCAGTTTCTCCAAAATATCTTTCCATTCACTATTCTCCGTTTTAACTCGCATGACGCCAGCAAATATCTTTACAACCAAAGGTAAACCCTTACTCTTATTTAAAATTTTTTCTCCAAATACTTTCAACTTTTCATTGGCATAAGATGAATTCTCATCCATGAAAGCATGCCTTCTAAAGATTTCCAAACAATCCTTGTCTGACAAACCTTTTAGATCATGGTAATGGCAATGATCAGTGCGTAGGATTGATGCTACACCTTTGTTTCGTGTTGTAACTAATATCTTGCTCTCTGACTTACCAAATGTGAAAGGGATCCTTAAAGCATCCCATCTCTCGTAGATCTCGTTCCACATGTCATCATCGATCTCATTCCACATGCCATCCAAAACAAATAAAAATCTTTTGTTAGTCAATGTTTCTTTGAGTTTAACCTGTAATGCATCTAGTGAATTAGAAGGAAGGGTTGACCCAGGGATTGACTCCAGAATTTTTTGAGTTAACTTGACCACATCATAATCTTCGGAAACACAGACCCAAGCTTTCAGATTAAAATGTTTCTGGATAATCTCATGGTTATAGACAAATTGAGCAAGGGTTGTCTTTCCAACTCCACCTATGCCGACAATGGGCAGCACCGAGAAATTATTATCATTGTTACTAGGACGACTTTGCAACAATCGAATAATCTTCCACATATCTTCGTCTCTGCCAAAAACTTTAGATCTATTCACTAAAGAACTCGTCGGTGGCCTTTGACTGAGTATCATGTGCCTTAAGGACCTAGATCGCATGCTCGAGTTCAAACCTAGAGCAACACCTTCTTGTGCTACACTTTTAAACCTATTGTAGATATCCATTACTTTTGATTCAGACTTATTAATTTCCTGCAGCTCTTTAGGTCCAAAGCCATCAGGCACATTGATGCCCTTGACCACAGATTCAGTATCAGCCTTCAACAAAGGTGAAGCGGCACTACATTCATTTGGAGTGAGAGAAACAAGGTTGCGTACCTGTTGGGTTTGGTGAGGGTAGATCTGAGATTCAGATCCCAATTTCAGACATAGTATGTCCACATCATGAAGGAGTTGTTTGAGGTGGTCGAGCCACAGTTTCACAGCATCTTTGGTAGACTGCTTCACTTCAGATTCATCATATAAGGCCTGGATCATGGTTAATGTCTGCTTCAGTGACTCCACTTCATCTAAGTCCATTTTCCAATGGAGTAAGAAGTCCAGCAACTCAGGAGAGATTAGCTTATGGAAGGCCCCTCCAAGAAACTGTTTCAGATCTGACATCTTTCAGGGAGAGAGATGTAAAGCAAGAGAATTCCCAATTGAGAGAGAGAGAGAGAGAGAGAGAGAGAGAGAGAGCTGTGTTAACACTCTTTAGTGTTAGGAGAGGGAGGGCGGGAGCTGTGTAAATACTCCTTAGTGCTGGTAGATAAATCAACAAACAAACTAATAAATGAAGGGGAAGCTGGCTTTCACCTATTTTCAATTGCCTAAAATTTCTTTGGAAAAGGTTTTGTGCACGGTGGTGCATCATGTACAAAGCCATTGGATGAGGGTCTATCCTACACCATTCACAGGTTCAAACAACCATTGGCCAATTTCTATTATATGTAAGTACATTAATGGTCAGAATAAAAGAAAATTAGCCCATCAATGGGCATCAAAGTCGATAAAAGTCTGCCCCTTATTTATTAATGGTTAATAATACTCCTAAAATTCTATTGCGCAATATTTTATCTACACCATCCAAGCCCCTCGTTCAACAAACCGTAAGTGGGAAAAAAAAATATAAAAGAAAAGAACTTTGTATGGCTGCATAGGGTAATTAGTAACTCGATTCATTGAACTCTCTTCTTCTTCTTATGAAATGATATATCTACCCCTATTATATGAAGAGAAAGTAAAGTAAACACGAGGTGCTCGCACTATGCAGTTGGATAGTGAACTCAATCCCAAAAAACTGGATGAAAAAAAGATTGCTACATGGCCTTTGTACATATTCCTTTATATTTTTCTCACATATATAATAGAAAGTATAGCCCACATTGCCATTCCTACTCCTATTCTAATTAAGAAAAATTACATGATTATCCATTTTTGGGTTTCTCTTTACAAAATTACCCACCAAAAGTTTCAGATAACAAAAATACCCAAAATTAGGTTTTCTTTTACAAAATTACCCACTTAAAGTTTAAGTTAACAAAAATACCAAAAATTGAGTTTGAGTTTATAAAACTACCCACTCAGAGTTTCATTAATAAAGAAATACATGATTATATGTGGAAGATGAAGACTCATTATTTTGGGTAGTTTTGTAAACCCAAACTTGATTTTAGGTATTTTTGTTAACTGAAATGTTTTGTAAACCCAAACTTGATTTTAGGTACTTTTGTTAACTGAAATTTTGGGTGGGTAGTTTTGTAAACACAAACCTAATTTTGGGTATTTTTGTTAACCAAAACTTTTGGCAGGTAATTTTTTAAAGGAAAACCCAAAAGTGGATAATCATGTAATTTTCCTTTCTAACTATGTGGTAGTGTAGTGTGCAGATTCCTTCTTACCCCTGCCCCTGTAGCAAATCCTCCCCCAATATATAAGCTCTTGAGCCTGAGGCTTATATTGCACCTCCTTACATATTATTTTTTTAAAACAAAAAAAATCTGTGCGAGGGTGTAGGATACCTGTCATCTCCCTGTATAAATACTTCATGAGGCTCCTTCCACTGCATGATTTGGGGAGGATCATAATGTACAATCCATGACCAGTTGGTCACAATAGAACAACCTTCTATTTTTTGGGGCTGGGGGGGGGGGGGGGGGGGAGTGGTTGGGGAGAGGGCAAGGTGGAACAACCTTACCATTGCAACTGGGATCCTCTCCAATGACTCTCCCTACAATAATTCTCTAACCATACACATGCATGCCTAGGGTTGCATGCCGACCATCTGAGGCTATGTGCCCCCAAGTGCTAGGCTGCATGTATGGAACTTGAAGAGAAAATCGTTGGAGAAGATCCAAATTCCTCTTCCACGTTTATGGTTCCCTGCCATTGTCAATAACCGAGAAATAAAATGAAGTGATTTCATGAAAGTGTTCCACTCACATTAAATGACCTCTCACCCCTCGCTCACTTGTATGGTAATTTGAAATGATTTTTGTAGTAATAAGGGATCCAAACCAAACGTTCTTTAGTTTTGTTTTGTTATGTTTTTTCCTTTTTTTTTTTTTTTTTTGGAAGAAGTTTTTCTTCATCGAGTAGTGATGCTCAGGATGGCGTGTACACTCTACCGTCGGCTCAGAGAGCCTTTTTTTCTCTTACTTTTGTAGTAAAGGAAAAAATTCTCTCTCTAATTTTGTCTTTCATTTCAAACCATCTTCCATTTGCCTATTTCATTTTATTCAAAAAAACAAAAAAACAAAAAAACCACGAATTATATGGGAAAAGGCTAGGTACACTGCTGGGTTCCGAGCCTCTGTCACTCTCTCCCTCTCCTTTACAAAGGACCCCCATTCCTCTCTCCCCTCTCCCATCCAGTCTAGCCATTAACTCCAATAAAGCTAGTGGAGCACCCAACCTCTATCCATAAAATATAACCAAGGAACACCCTAAATCCTTGATTATAAAGAACATTACCCTCCCTCATTGTGTTTGGTATGCCCACTTACATTGGGAAGTGAAACCAGACTGCGACAAAACATTTATTCCCCACCTCCACTTTCCCATGTGTAGATACAAAGAACACTATTGAGTAGCGTTCTTTAACTCATAAACGTAGGTATTGGAAAAAATGGATAGTAGAATTTTTTCGGAGTTAGGATAATTTTACCTTTCTTTGGAAGCTTGTGGAAAGTTTCAGCTTCCACGAAGTGTTGGCTTTTATTTGTCATATCCTTGGAGTGAATCGATTTGAAATTTTGAACTGAATTGTGTTAACATCAATATTGCTCATGTAAGGATGTAAATCGGTTCAGTTCCGATTATTTGATGTGGTTTTAGTTTGATTCCAGAGAATATTGTGTCAATCCAAATCAAATTGATTCTAAAAATTGATACTCAAATCAAAGTTGTTCGATTCGATTTGGTTTTATTTATTGTGCTTATCATATACTATAATATATATATATATATATATACATTAATATCCAACTCAATTCAATTCAATTTTCGGTTTTAATCGATGGTCCTTTTGTTGGAACCGGAATCAAACTGAACCAAATTAGGATATTGCATTCCAGAACTGAATTGATTTGATTCGATTTGGTCTGGTTTTAATTTCGTTTCCAGGCCGGGTTCAATTTGACACCCTTATATATAAGTGACGAATTACTCTTCTTAGAATAAGTGATCAACATGGTTTTGTAAACTTTATCACCTCGCATTAAGCACACATGGTTGCGTTTGCATATAAATTAATGTCCATGTCTATTCCGTATTTCGCTTTTATTATATCAACCTTTTATAGTTCAATTTTTAATCTTTCATGATAGTATAATGCATGCATTTTCTTTGATTCTTAGATGTCGTCTTTGATTGGTGATTGGGTTACGAAACCCTAAGACCAACACCAATATTGGCCTCGAATCAATGCAATATGATAAGAGAATTTAACAATATTTAATGGGAAGTGGTTCTCTATCCTGGAGCAGAGCTCCATGTTTCTCTCTGTCTCCTCCAATAAATAAAGGGCAGAGATATTTTTTCACAATAGTCTAGTTTCTTTTCTTTTTGCTAGTCGAAGATGCCAAAGTATTGCCCATTAACCAAAGCCAGAGACCTAGTCTCTTAATCATTTGTCTAATTGATAACCCCTCCTGTGGTGGTTATCGGGGACCCAAACCCCACTATTATGCTGATGTGGAACATATAGGCCACATCATCTCACACCCTACCCTTGCTATATATAAAGAATGCACAAGGAAAACTTCATTCTATGTAGATTTAAGCAATATTTCACAATGTACATGTTTTACCCTTGAAAAAGGTTACAAACTATTTGACATCTTTCATTGAAAAAAAAAAAATCTTAATGAAGCTGTTATAATAAATTATTTTAATAGAGGCGTCATTCTAGTTAGAGACAAGAATGTAAAGAGATTCTATGAAAAAAATGATGACACAAACATTATTTAAGGAACAAAAAAAAAAAAAAAAAAAAAAGAAAAAAGAGGTGTACGTCTTCGTTAAAGATACTTAAGGATACCGATAATTGCTAACATATGGAATGGTGGTTGCACGATGCCTAATCTTACGTCTGCTTTTTGTAAGCATTTTTATTCTTAGAATGGAGAATGCATTCTTAATGGCGAATGAGAAAGAATGCATGTTTGGATACATGGTTTATTATTATTTTTTCCCTAAGAAACTGATACATGAACAGTTAAAATGCATTTTTGATAAAATAAGGATCTGTGATTATTACCATCAAGATTTTTCTAATAATATTATTCAACATTTGGATTGAAGAAACCAACCATTCACATGGTCTACATAGGTTGATTAAGGATTCTCTATTCGATTCCAAATGTGTTACTAATTTTAGCCTAGCTGAATATAAACCAAGTTGGGAGTTTGGTCCACAAGGCTTGAAAGTTAAAGGGAGCCTAATAGTCTTCACATGTGTTGGTGAAATTTATAATTCAACAACTTTTCACACGACAAGTAATTGATTGACATTTAGGTGGGTTCATGTTTATTAGGGGCTTCTCACTCGTCTTGACCACAATTTTTGTATTAAAATGCATCATAGGATTTTTTTCTTGGATGAATTTCATCTTTGTAGATCAATCCTATACAAGAATGATTCTCGTATGGCATAAGGATTTGATCCGCCCTTCACTTTTGTCTATCTCATCAACCCTTTTATAAATGCTTCCAAAGTATTTATTTCCACAAAGCCACATTCACGACTAGAATTTTTTTTTTTTAATTTTTTTAATTTTTAATTAATTAATTAATTATTTATTTTTTTTATGAAAAGAGTTGACCCTATTATTCTGTTGAGGTGGGACAACCACCAATACCAGCAACCAGACACATTACCAACTGCTGTTAGTGATAAATGAATGACCAGAACCTAGTTTAATGTGTTTAATACTTATTATAATATGAAAGTGAACGTGGGTTGATACATTGTATTTCAATTCTTCCATATATCACAAGTCAAACCTATGGGTTAACTTATTTATTTCGAATTTATAATTGTTTTTTTTGGTTGAACCAACATATCCTATTGTTTCTTTGAAGTCAACAGTTCCATGTACGATGAATGGATGGACAAGAAGAAGTCAAAGATACGTTTTTAATAGAAAATAAGTAGAAAAATTGATCAAAAGGTTTCTAAAGTAAATAAAATAAAATAAAATAAATATGCCACTCCATTATTCTATGACTTTGAATCATGATTTTGCGTACGTTATATGTTTACGTTAGCTAAATTTTTTTTCCAATGAGATGAGTACAATATCCTCTATCACATAGACCCAATAATCTCTATCAATTCTTATCATATGGCAATTATTGATCTCTTTATCAATAAAACAATTGTTTAACTCTAGAAATTCAACAACCCTAGGGACTGTTAACATTTCCTAAAATTAAGCGTATAAATTCGACCTGTCTTTGGTATGGGTGAATTCATATTAGATGGCAGAAAAGAGCCCACATAAGTGAATAAGTATCATTTATTATTTTTTTCATTCATCACCTTAAATTATGTGGGAGGCAGCAAAATGCCTGTTCCAATGGGGCATGCACCATGAGCAAGCTATATCTATCACTTGAAATAATATTTGGTGCTTACATTTTAATATTCAGTATTGTCTACTAACCCCTATTCATGTACTATATTCTATATTTTTTTTAATATTGGTGTTTGAGGGGTTTTAGTCCCCTTGTATTGTATTCTATTTTTTTTTAATACAAATAATATTTAGAGAAAAAAAAACCCTATTCATGTATCAAATTTTATTTTAAATGGACTCTTATATGAAACAAAAATCCTGGTTAAAGCTTGACTAAAAATCAAAATAAGAGAATGAATTATCCATAAGAAGAAGAAGAAAAAAAAATAAATAATGGAAATTCTAAGAAAAGATGAACCATATGATTAAGTTGGATTATGAAATTAAACACGGAACCATTATGTCAATATAATATCGATCAAGTATCAATATTGGCTAACATGGATAATTTGAAACCATGATCTCTTGTCACCAAGAGCTGTGATGACCTGTGACCACTTCCTCCTTTCACCAATCTTTTAATTAATCAAAGACAGAAGGGAGAGTGGGGTAGTTCCGTAGTTGAACCGACCAAATCTAATAAAAAGGCAGGGAGGTTCTGGCAATAAAATACTTTGGTATATTAATTAGTAAAAAATTTGTCAAAGAAGTAAACTAAGCATACAATCATTCTTGGAAATACAACTTCAAAGGTCTGAGCAGTCATGAGAATCACAAGAGCTGACTTAGATCTCCCCATCCCAAAATTCCTCAGCAGACTTGAATGGCCCATCTGCTGACACAAGAACATCTGTATTGAAAGAACTAAACTGCTGGATCTGAGTGATCTTCTGGGTGTCCTCCTCCCTCAATGCCCAGTCTAATATGTCCAAGTTCTCTTTCATCCTCTCCTCATTGAAGCTCTTAACAACAACAACTACTCCTTGCTCAAAAACCCATCTCAGACAAACCTACAGTCCCAAAAAACCAGAAAAAATCACATAAAGTTTTGGACCATGGAGAACAAAAATTAGGGTAAGAAATTACAAGAACCTGAGCAATAGTCTTTCCTCTAGCCTTTGCAATCTCTTCAAGCTCCTTACACTCCATAACTTTATTGGTCCCCCAAATTGTACCTCTAGCACCCAAAGGAGAGTAACCTGTCACATGTATACCTTTTCTCTCACAAAACTCCCTTAGCTTCTTCTGCTGCCAAAGTGGGTTCATCTCCACCTTCCATAGTTCCAAATTTATAGATTAAGAAGAATAGGGAATACAAAGATAAAAAGTTTGGGATAGAAATTGACTCACTTGAATTACTGCAGGAGGGATTGTAGCAATAAGAAGTAAATCACTGAGCTTTTTACAGGAGAAATTGCTAACACCAATGGATTTAGTGAGACCCAGCTTCTGGCATTCTTCCATGGCTGCCCAAACAGATTTTATGTCCATAGGCATAAGGTCCTCCTTTGGTGGTGGAGCTTGAAACTTTCCTGGCTTTACGCTTATTGGGAGATGTATAAGATAGAGATCAAGGTAATCCAATTGAAGATTCCTACAGAGATTATCTATAATGGTTAATCAATAATTAAGCATTAAAAATAGACAAACTTGAAACCCACTTACCTAAGAGTCTTGTGAATTGCAGGGAGGACTAGATCAGCATGCGAATCAGTGCACCATAGCTTGGAGGTTATGAAGAGCTCTTGTCTAGATTTAATGAAGCCTTGATCATGAGCTTGAGCTATGGCTTCACCAAGAAACTTCTCTGTCTGGTAAACGGCCGCCGTGTGGAAGTGTCGATAACCAAGCTCGATTGCCCGGAGTATTGCAGAGGTGACAGCATTTGGTCCTACAAAAGGGTAGACTGCTGTGCCCATACCTAGAAGAGGCATGGTATGGCCAGAGTTTAGGGTTATCTCAGGGACACTAACCATTTTTTTCTTAGTAATTCAAGCTTGGTACTGCAATAGTGCAATGGCTGATGACCAGTTTTCCTCAACCTCAAGAAGGAAATGCCCAAAAGAGGGAAGGGAATGAACCAATCCACATAAGAAAAAGTCAATGGATTTGCTCATCACATGGTACGAAATTATTGTGTTTTGCTCCAGCTCTCTATCTGGGCGTAGGGCACGCTGCCTCTCAGGCTTTTTTTTAATAGAAAAAAAAAATTATAGACTTAGCCCCTTAACTCTTCCACCTTAAGAAATAGGAGTGTGGATACCACGACCTCCTACCTACTATTTGTGGAAAAAAATCGTCTGTAATTTCGATCTCGTACAATTTCGTGAAATACCACCTTCAGGGGGTGACACGTGTATTGATACCAATGCAATGATCCAGATATGATTTAAATAAGTCTTCACTGATTAAATGTTTTATTAGTTGTACCAGATCTGAACCATTGCATTGGTATCAATATACGTGTCACCCCCTGAAGGTGGTATTTCACGAAATTGTACGAGATTGAAATTACAAACGATTTCAACCCAAATTCTTGAAAAACAGAAATGTTCAATGATGCCTGGATGCTCACCAATTACAGTGTGTGGTAGTGGGATTAAATAAATGTGGGCCATTGGGCCCCTGCTTGGCTCTAATGCGTCCTTGCTGGATCCATTCCTGTGGTACTTGAGGCTCAACGTACAATGGATGATTGGGAGGACCTAAGATATGTGCTTAAGTTTTCTTAACCGTCGGATGCGCTCTGGGCCTCCAATGGAAAAAAACCATAAACTCTTAAAAAAAAATAAAAATGTGAGGAAATATTGGGAGGAAAGTCCTACACTGGTTACTTTTGAGGTACTCTTATCACTCATATTCTTATAAGTACCTCCATCCAATAGGTCGACATTTGATGCATTGCATGTCATTCAATATAAGATTTTAATTCTTTCATTTTGTCACAAGTCAAACCTACGAATTAATTTTTTGTCAATAAAAATTAAAAAGAAGAGAGAGAGAGATTTCTTCCACCATGCAGAAATTATTCAGCCATCATCCTAGGGATCCTGAAAGATTCCCCTATATATGTATTGTCGAATGAAATCACCCTGCTCTTACATGATCCCTTCTTTCATCCATTAGAAAGTTGTGGTCATAGGAATTTCCTTTTCACCGTCCCTTAAGAAAACTCCGACCAAAAGGAGAAAAAAGTCAAACATGTCATTCTCTTCTTACATACTAGAGGCTTATGGGATTGTTGTAATTTTTTTATGACTTTAAACCTCTGTCCTTTGCTATTGCACCAACATATTCTGCTGTTTGTTGGAAGCCAACAATTTCTCGCATGATGAATGCATGGACAAGAATAAGTCAAAGACTCAATTTTAATGGAAAATATGCAAGAAAATGGATAAAAAATCTCAGGTGAAAAAAAACATGATTCTGCCACTACTGGGAGTTTTTTTTTTTTTGGATGAACCACCAAGGGATAGATATAGCTTGCACCGGTGGTGTAGAGGCACCATGAGATAGTTGGGGGAGGGTTTGGATGAACACACCAAACCCAATAAAAAAGCAGAGAGCTCCCGCTAAAATACTTATGGAAAACGAAAGCTACCTCTCGTGTGTGTTTATGCTTAGACACACATAGGCTCAAAAAAATTCATTGTCTTGGCCCAAGAGTTGAGGATGCCTCTGTGTGGTCTCCCATTAGTCTTTGTATTGGTGTAGTATTTGTGCAAACAAATAACGTTCTCTTCCAATACTTATATAATTACTCCAATCTTCAATCTCTTTTTATTTTCTTTATCTGTGAAAGGGTTCTCTAAAAGGTAACATGGCCTCTATATCAGCATGGGGACGTATGAAAACACAAACAAAATCACCAATAACAGTGGTATTTCTGTTTTTATGGGGGTGAGACAGTCATTTTACCCCTACCTGTGTCTCTGGTTGTGGAGACTATGCTCCCTTACGGGTTTTTTTTTCCCCTTTTCAATTTTAAGAGAAAGTGTCTCTAAACATGGAGGGGGAATAGATTATCAAACTGATTCTCTTTCTGCTTGATCGGTTTTAATACAAACTCCAATTTATAAACTGTGGTATATTAACTAATTGGTAGAAACATTTTTCACACAAGTAAACTACGCAAAATTCTTCTTAGAAATGCAACTTTATAGGTCTAATCAGTCATGAGAATCATAAGGGCCGAGTTAAATCTCTCCATCCCAGAATTCCTCAGCAGACTTGAAGGGCCCATCTGCTGACACAAAAATATCTATAGGGAATGCACTAAACTGCTGGATCTGACTGATCTTTTGAGAGTCCTCCTCGCTCAATGCCCAGTCAAATATGCCCAAGTTCTCTTTCATCCTTTCCTTGTTGAAGCTTTTAACCACAACACTTACCCCTTGCTCATGAACCCATCTCAGGCAAACCTACACCTCCCAAAAACAGAACTTCATCAAAAGCAAGTATTTAGGCTCTGTTTGGTAACGTTTTTGTTTCAAAAATAATGTTTCGTATCAAAAACAGAAATTTAAGTTTCTGTATCAAATTATGACTTTTTTTTTTTGAATGAAACTGGAACGACGTAACTTCCTTTCCGTCAATTTTCATTCTAAGTGTTATATTTTTTTTGTTTTTTACTTTTTTCTCCAGGAAAAAAAACAAAACATGCCATAAATGCATCAAACGTTTTATTCTATTTTTTTTCGCTGCTATAGAACGAAAAAACTCCAGAAACATTTTTCTAAAACGTTAACAAACGCAGCCTTACAGGGTTGGGACACTGGAGAACCAGAATTAGAGTAAGAAAATAAAAGAACCTGAGCAATAGTCTTTCCTCTAGCCTTTGCAATCTCTCCAAGCTCTTTACACTCCATAACTCGGTTGGTACCCCAATTTGTACCTTTGGCACCCAAAGGAGAGTAACCTGTCACATGGATACCTTTGCTCTCACAAAATTCTCTCAGCTTCTTCTGCTGCCAAAGTGGGTTCATCTCCACCTTTTATGATTCAAATTTAGAATCAATTCAGCATAATAGAAATAAAATTAGGTTAAAGATAGATATATCTAGCATGGAAATTGACTCACTTGATTCACTGCAGGAGGGATTGTGACATTAAGAAGCAAATCACTAAGCCTTTTGCAAGAGAAATTGCTGACACCAATGGACCTTGTGAGGCCAAGCCTCTGGCATTCTTCCATGGCTGCCCAAACAGACTTAATGTCCATAGGCATAAGGTCCTCCTTTGGTGGTGGAGATTGAAACTGTCCTGGCTTAAAGCTTACCGGGAGATGTATGAGATAGAGATCAAGGTAATCCAATTGAAGATTCCTACAGGGATTATCTATAGTTGTAAAGCAATAATTAAGCATGAAAATAGACACAAACTTGTAAGCTCATTAGGGTTTGTTACCGAAGAGTCTTGTGAAGAGCTGGGAGGACTAGATCAGCATGGGCATCGTTACACCATAGCTTGGAGGTTATGAAGAGCTCTTGTCTAGATTTAATGAGGCCTTGGTGAAGAGCTTGAGCTATGGCTTCACCAAGAGACTGCTCGGTCTGGTAAATAGAGGCTGTATCAAAGTGTCGATAACCGAGTTCGATTGCCCGGAGTATCTCTGAGGTGATGAAAGCATTTGATCCTACAGAGGGATAGACTGCTGTGCCCATACCAAGCAGAGGCATGATATGGCCAGAGTTTAAGGTTATTTCAGGCACACTAACCATTTCTCTGAGTAATTCTAGCTTACTGAAGTATGGTTATGGCTGTCCAGTTTTCTTCTACTTCAAGAAGATGGAAATGCCCAGAGTTAATTCAATGAACCTAGCGATTCACATGACACTAGAGTCAATGAACCTAATACCATCCCAAGGGAAATCAAAAAAGAACTAATACCATCCCAACGAAAAAACAAAAAATAGAAGGCAATGGACTTGGTCATCACATGAGATCAGTTATTGTATTGGTGCACTTATTTAATGTGGAATTCTAGCACATTATCTGACATGTCATTGACAATGCTATTCTATCCTGGGGCGGCGTAAAAATTTAAAAATAAAATAAAAAATAAGAACATAATGGAGTAAAGAAATCACGTTTACTTTTGTACTTAACAATCAAATAACATTTATTTTTGTGAATTGTCATGCAAATGACATTTACTTTTATAACTAACGGAAAAATAGTATTTATTTTTAGGGGGCAAAAACCATGCTAGTTTGGCGTAGAAAACACCAAAAGCGCATACCAATGGGAGGGCCGTGGGAGCATCTTCACCACACAAAGGGGGGGGGGATTGGGGTAGCGTGGTCTTTTGCACCTAACTCAATATGGGTATTTCCTACACTAGATTGGCAAGGTTCTTTTTCTCTTACTTTTATATCTTGTAGATGCTTGTAATTGCATTTACTTTTGTAACTGCTACACAAATGACTTTTATTTTTGTAATTGCCAAACAAATGACATTTACTTTTACATAGAAAAAAAAAACCATTTACTTTTGTAACCGACAAGCAAATGACATTTACATTTATAACCACAAAAGCTTGTAACAGTCAAGAAAATGCTATTTACTTTTGGTCCCAACATTCCATAATGGCTACTTGAAGCTTGTAATTGACGATAAAATGGATTTGGCCAGGAGAGTCTCCAGTCTTCCTTTTCATCTTTAATTCCAATTTTGACACTGGGCGATTGACTAGTGAAAGCTGTGACCCCATGCCATGATGATAGGTAGGGTCAATATGCAAAGAACCACAAATGCAAGCAAGGTTCTCCAATAGCAAAGAAGCATTTTTGAAAAATCGAACTTCCAGAAAAGCCCACGTAAACCTGGGTAGAAACTATGGAAAGGAAGGGATGGACAGCGCAAACAACGTCTTTATAAACTAATCTCAAAGCATCTTTGGATCCCATTTCTAAGCTATTAGTGGAATTTTAATCTCATAGTGATCAACAGATATTAGACAGTAGTTGCTATGACTACTACTACTCTGATGGGAAACGACTGCTCTCCAACTGCTGTTGTGCATGCTTTGGCGATGAGTACGAATTTCATGCCTGTCCCTCTAAAACGTTTATTTACTCTTCATAACAATGGTTTTAGGTATCGGGATTGGACCGGATGTATCTAGTGATCTGGATTGGTATCAGCACAGGTTGATACCAATATCTGGCTAATCTTGTATGGGTGGAATTAGGGATGCAATTAAGTTTGACCCTATCGGCTCAAACCCGCCTTGGCTTGCCATGAGCCCCTTCTGGCCCAACTCGACCCTAAATATATATAATGATAGATCATATCTAATGTTCCTTAATAATTCCCAAATGTGTCTACCTCCAAAAGCTCAGGGCTTCTCACTTCACTAATCAAACTTGTGATGATAATCGTTTGTTTTATTTTAAACTGTAATGTGGGCAACTATATATGATTTTCTTGTTTTGGATTATTTTAAATTTTAATGTATTTACATTAATATAATTTTATATGATCAAACTTAAACCTTCATTGGATTGTTTTAAACTGTATGTAGGCAAATTATATGTAATTTTTATATTTTGAAATGTTTTTTACTTTAATGAATTTACATTAATATATTATTTTACGGTCAGGGTCAACATGACCATGAATAGTAAAACAGGTCAAGATTACTTAGGACCGGCCAGGGTTGGGTTGAGCCCAGCAAGGCTGGGCTTGGGTTTAGATTTCTAAGCCTTGAGTCAGGGTTAGGGCAGGTCTAGTCTAAGATATGAAGATTTGGGATTGGGTTGGGGTTTTAAAAAGCCCAGCCCAACCCAGCCCTATTGCAGCTCTAGGTGGAATGGTACAGACCAAGGGTAAAACTATTAAAAAATCTGATTTTTTAGAAAATCTAGGGGCAAAACTGTTCAATCTGCGCTTATCCATATCGGTATCATATCAATTTCCAAGATGGCACTAAATTGATGGTTGTAACATGTAAATATACTCATTAACTGAACCCCCTTTTTTCTTTTCTTTTTTTGGGTGGAATATATATATATATATATTTGATACGATGGATGATGGAAATAGGGATGGTTCCATGCATCAACTTGTATCCATGGGTTTTGAGGTTGATTTTGAGAGAGTGAAGAATATTTGGATCCTCGAGGGCTACAGACATGTTTGGGTAAACATTGAAGTGGACTGGTCCATAGCAAAAGCTGGTTTCAATGGCTCCCAGAAGGGAATCATTGAATTCAAGAAATCTTTGGTCACGAAGGGCTAACAGCAGGGACGTGTTAAGTCCTTCACGATGAAGGGGTTTGATGGCCACTTGTACGAGGCCGATATGGACATAATTAAATTTATTTTTTGTGTATAATTCTTGTAAAGAGTTTGGATCAAAGAGTGTAATCTCTTTTGTTTCTGGAGTAAAATTAATGGTTTGTTCAACAGTTTTGATGGTCTCCCAAGAGATCCAATCTTTGTAGTATATTTCTTTGCGAGATACTTTGGGCATGTCCCATTTTTGGAGTCGGCAGTTTAGATTTGTGGTTTGCTCATCATCCGATTGTATGCCCCAAACTAGTTCAGTGGAAAGACATCTCTTTCCCTGAGGAATGGCAAATGCAAACTACCACCATACCACCTCAAGTTTCAAATACCAATATCCAATCTATCACCCAAAATCTGGATGGCTTAGTCTCTATTCGATTTGATAGAAGGCCTCCACCTCCTGTTTACCAAAGTTCCAGAAGATCCTGCTCAGGGGCCTCAACCTCATCTGACTATTGGATTCCACCTCTTCGGACTCCACCCCCCAATTCAAGTCCAAATCTTTCTGGGTGGAGAGGTTTGGCTTGAGTAGTTTGTAGGCTGGAGCTTGGTCTGTTTGTGGTTTGAAGGGGGCCTGCAGCTGAGGATAGAACCACAGCATGGGAATAGGGTTTATTTGTGGATGCCAACTGGGACTGGCTTCTTGTGACTATTTGGTCAGGGAATTTTTCACTAAAGGTAATAGCACGATCGATAGGGGTAAGGGTACCTCTTTCGATCAGATGGCCAAGAAACCTGACTTTGGTAAGGAAGAATTCCATTTTTCTTTTGGATAGTACAAGGCCGTTTGATTTAATAATTTGATAAAATGTTCTTAAATGTTTGAAGTGCTGCTCAACTGAATTTGAAAAGACAAGGACATCGTCAATATAGACAATAGTGAATTGTTCGTAAGAATTGAAAATGTCAACCCCCTCAATGAGTCATCTCAAGACCTTTTATGAACCTTGATATGTAGTAATACTTGCCTTCAAAAATAAAAATTGTTTTTGAAAAAAAAAATAAAAATCAATCATGCCAAGATGCTCACCAATGATAAAAAAAAGAAAAAAAAAGGAGAGGGTTCTCTAAGCAAGCGGCATAGAAAATCATTTCAATGCGGTGTGATAGATTGGAGGGTAGCAAAGTCATTTTATGTGAGAATGAAAAAGATAGACATAGGGATATCCACACACCCAACCCGAAGGCATATTGTGTTTGTTGGGGGGGGGGTTGTTGTCAACACAACATGCCGATTCGGGGCTTGCCCTTGTGATTGGGGCTTCTCCCTTGGAAAAATGCTTCAAGGGCTTGGTCAATCGATCAAGTCCCTTTGATGGCATCTAGTCATAGAGCTATTAGTGCCCCATTCTGACCTCTATGTGGGTCCCTTGTATGGCTCCCATTGGACTCCTTGTACAAAAATAAATAAATAAATAAATAAAAGAGATCGATGACTAATTCTCCCCTCCCACCAGTCTATTCTATCAATAGAAAGAAAATTTATATATGGGAAAAGGCTGGGTATGCCGCCGGAACTATCCCAGCCTTCCCATTGATTGAGTCGCTAATTCCAAAAAAGCCGGTGACATACCTAACCTCCTCCTTTTATTTATTTACTTGGTCAATCGATCAAGTCCCATTGATGGCATCTAGTCATATAGCTATTGATACCCCATTTTGACCCCTATGTGGGTCCCTTGTATGGCTTCCATTGGACTCATTGTACAAAAATAAATAAATAAATAACTAAAAGAGATTGATGACTAATTCTCCCTTCCCACCAGTCTTTTTTATCAATAGAAAGAAAATTAATATATGGAAAAAGGCTGGACATGCCTCCGGAACTATCCCAGCCTTCCCATTGATTGAATCGCTAATTCTAAAAAAGCCGATGACATACCTAACCTCCCCCTTTTATTTATTTACTTAGACAGAACATAGAGGACGAATAGATTACCAAGCTGGCTCTCTTTCAGCTTGATCTGGGCCAGTTTTAAAACCAATTCCAATCCTTAACTTCGGTATATTAATTGGTAATGACATTTGTCAGTGAAGTAAACTAAGAAAAATTATTCCTGGAAATGCAACTTCAAAGGTCTAATTTAGATTAGATCTCTCAATCCCAAAACTCCTCAGCAGACTTGAAGGGCCCTTCTGCTGATACAAAATCATCTGTAGGGAATCCTCTACACTGCTGGATCTGACTGATCTTCTGGTAGTCCTCCTCTCTCAATACCCAGTCAAATATGTCCAGGTTCTCTTTCATCCTCTCCTCATTGAAGCTCTTAACCAAAACTATCACCCCTTGCTCATGAACCCATCTCAGACAAACCTATACTCCCAAAAACAGAACTTGATCAAAAGCACATACAGAGTTGGACCCTGGAGAACAAAAATTAGAGTAATAAATTACAAGAACCTGAGCAATAGTCTTTCCTCTAGCCTTGGCAATCTCTTCAAGCACCTTACACTCCATAACTTGGTTGGTACCCCAGATTGTTCCTTTGGCACCCAGAGGAGAGTAACCAGCCACATGGATACCTTTACTCTTACAGAACTCCCTTAGTTTCTTCTGCTGCCAAACTGGGTTCATCTCCAACTTTTATGGTTCCAAATTAATTTAGATTCAGGTTTTGCTCAATTAAGCATTAAGGGATAGAGATAGATTAAAGATCTGGCTGAGAAATTGACTCACTTGATTAACTGCAGGAGGGATTGTTGCATTAAGAAGCAAATCACTAAGCTTTTTGCAAGAGAAATTGCTGACACCAATGGACCTTGTAAGACCAAGCCTCTGGCATTCTTCCATGGCTGCCCAAACAGACTTCATGTCCATAGGCATAAGGTCCTCCTTTGGTGGTGGAGCTTCAAACATTCCTGGCTTTAAGCTAACTGGGAAATGTATGAGATAGAGATCAAGGTAATCCAATTGAAGATTCCTGCAGAGAATATCTATAGTCATAAGCAATATTTAAGAATGCAAATAGACAGAATCTTGTCAGCCCACCATGGTTTGTTACCGGAGAGTCTTGTGCAGAGCAGGGAGGACTAGATCAGCATGGGCATCACTGCACCATAGCTTGGAGGTTATGAAAAGCTCTTCTCGAGATTTGATGAGACCTTGGTGATGAGCTTGAGCTATGGCTTCACCAAGAGACTGTTCGGTCTGGTAAAGAGCAGCTGTGTCGAAATGTCGGTAACCGAGCTCGATTGAATGGAGTATCGCTGAGGTGACAGAATTTGATCCCACAAAGGGGTAGACTGCTGTGCCCATTCCTAGCAGAGGCATGGTATGACCAGAGTTCAGGGTTATCTCAGGCACACTTGCCATCTCTGAGTAATTCTAGCTTACTGCAATGGCTTGTACAGATTTCTATGACTCCAAGAAGATGGAAATGCACATGGTTAGTCAATGAAA
>NC_056557.1:26615448-26677891 GCF_013358625.1 Macadamia integrifolia | reverse complement strand
ACAAGGCCAAACGTCCTCTATCCACTTACTTGTAGCGTACAAGGATTCCCGTTCGGTACGGGTGAGATCCGGAGCGAATCGGGTAGGGTTTGGTGAACCTAACATAATTGAGAGGGGTTAGTACTTCACCATTTTAGAATCAAAATTAATGAAATCCGATGTTAAAATCGTGTTTAGAACGTCAAAAGAATGTCACACGTCCGATTTGGGTTCGATCGGACATAAGGATCACCTTCGGGGCCACACGGGTGGGTCAGACAGGTGGGCTGTCTACCCACCGGTTATGACCGGCGGGTAGGGGCCCGCCGGTTGTACCCGCCGGTTGTACCCGTCGGTTGGGCCAGGGACCCATTGCTAGGACCGGCGGGTAGGTACCCGCCGATTGTACCCGCCGGTTGGGCCCGAAGGCCCCCTGCCTTCTCAGGTGGGTACCCTCAGGCGGGTAGGTACCCGCCGGTTGTACCCACCGGTCTTGGCGAAAATGACACTGTCTCTTCCCCATTTTCTCCATCCTTTGGGGAATCAAATGGGGCTTTCCCCCACCCATTCTTCACACCTTCGAGGTCCTATAGGATGGTTCTAACCTAGATCTAGGTTAGATTCAAGTGAGGGAAACCACCTTACCTTCTTTGCTCAAGAATGACCTCTAACCCTTCAAATCACTTCAAACTCACAATGCTTCTTCTACCTTATCAATATCTCTTCAAATCCTTCAAGATCAACACATAAATCATCTATTAAACCTTAGATTCATCATTTCAAAGGGTATTTACAAGATCTCAAGAAACCATACTCGAATCAAGAGTTTAAAGCTTGGTATGGTGAATGTTCATAAAACCCAACTTTTCTTACCTCCAACTGTAGATCTAGAGTTGAAGATTACTCTCCCAGCACCGGAATGGCAAGATCGAGCTTCGGCGCCATTGAAATCCTTCCTTTCTTCCTCTTCCTTTCTTCTTCCCTTTCTTTTCTCTCTCCTCTTTACTTTTCTCACCAAACGTACGAGGGGTAATAAATGGAAAGAAAAGGAAATCATAAAGCCTTATATACTATTCCTAATTAAGTGAATAGTGCTCTTGGATGGGTCACTCAGGTGGGTGCACCCACCTGTCCTACCCACTTGAGAGCCAAGACTTGGGATTTTGACCGGGTTCGGACCTCGGCGCGAACCCCACCCCAGGCATACAATGTAGCATACGTATATACCTTAAAATACAGATATAATACCTGTTTTATCCGTACATAGCCTTATGGTAGGTGCACGTACACGGTTTGGGCACTCCTGTCTCTTCTGGCACTGGCTCGGACTTGTCGGGCCAGCCGGTGTTTAAGGTCACCCGTGCCATCATAGCCCATAAGGAACCCGCTCTAATTTCCTCTGGCTCGGTTCCTGCATGGTTAAATCGGTTCAATCGCGAAATCAGACCGGGTTTAAGAAGCGGGGTATTACAAGAATAATCCATATAGTAATACCTACAATCTAGAATGGAGAAATCACCCAAATTTCTCTTAGAATCAGGGCAACCAAGCAGGGCCTTCCAATTTTCATAATTAGGGTCAACCTGGACCCCAAAGGCCTCCCTTTGCACAACAATCTTTTTCCCAAAATACTTTTCCTAGTTCAAATGTAGGACCACAGGCTAGTTTTCCTAGGGCCCCTCTCTTATCATCTTATTAGCAACCCCCTGGGTTTACTAAAACTGGAGAAGCAAGTAGAATAAGTGGCCTAAAATAAAATATGGCCCTCATCATGACAAGCCATCAAAATCTTACGAGAGAACTCACCCAAGTTATCTCAATTATACGTGAGAGGGAAAAAAAAACTTTATCCAATCAACCAGAGTCTAACCCTAGGCATCACAGCCTATTAGTTCACATGCATCAACTAATGCACCACTGAATATAGTACAAGGTTAGATCCAACAAGGACCATCTAACCAATGTAATGTTGTTTATGCCCTTAGAAGTGGTAGCGAGTACCAACAGAGCGTTCCTAAATCTTTCCCATCTATTACTCCTGTTAACTCTCCTTCAGTTGAGGACACAAGTCTGCCTCTTGTTCCAGGTTCGTCTGGTGAGCCTAAAGATTCTTTTGAAATTAAAGATGATTTGGTTGAGAAAATAAAAAATGATTCTTCTGAAAAAGAGCAAACCCCTTACAGTCCTTATGTTCCTCCTATCCCATTTCCTAATCGCTTGGTAAACAAAAAGAAGATTGCTTCCATGGATAAAATTTTAGAAGTCTTCAAAAAGGTAGAAGTGAACATCCCTCTTTTGGATGCCATATCCCAGATCCCCACCTATGCAAAGGCACTAAAAGATTTGTGTACTCACAAACATATCACTAATGTGCCCAAAAAAGTGTTCTTAGCAGGTAACATTAGTTTCATAATTACTCAGCCTATAGCAGCCTAGTATAAAGATCCAGGGAGTCCTACCATATCTTGTGTCATAGGCAACACCTACATTGAGCATGCCTTACTTGACCTTGGCATACGTGTGAATCTTTCACCTTACCATGTGTACAAGCAACTAGGATTGGGAGAATTGAAAGCCACTGAAACTACTCTTCAGTTGGCAGATAGGTCTGTTAAGATTCCTAAAGGGATGGTTAAGGATGTCTTACTTAAGGTAGAGGAATTTATTTTCCCTGTTGATTTCATTATATTAGATACCAAGCCCTTCTCAACCAAGGATGAGATCCCAATAATTATAGGACGACCATTCTTGGCTACCAGTAATGCATTAATTAACTACTGGAATGGTTTTCTAAGGTTATCTTTTGGCAACCAAACTATTGAGTTTAACATGTTTAGGATAGGCAAGCAACCACATATGGAAGAAGAGATCAATATGCTTGAGGATTTTTTGGATTTTTCTGATGATTTAATTATCAACTTTGATATTAATTTTGATTCAGAATTCCAAGAGGGTATGGATGAGTTGGATGATGATAGTGAAAATTTCTTTTCTGAAGTATTGAGTCTTCACACACCTGTGGAGCCCTTAGGACCCCTTTCTAATTCCATTCCCAAACCTTCCATAGTTAAGCCCCCTAAGCTAGATCTTAAGGAGTTGCTATCTAATTTGAGGTATGCTTTCCTAGGGCCTGACCAGACTCTTCCTATAATAATTTCTTCAAATTTGACTTCTAGCCAGGAAGAGGAGTTACTTAAAGTGTTAAAAGATAATAAGGAAGCCCTAGGTTAGACCATGGTTGATATCAAGGGTATAAGCCCTTCTATTGTGCAACATCATATACATCTTATGGAGGATTCCAAACCATCCACGGAACCCCAAAGAAGAGCTAACCCAGTGATGATGGAAGCCATTAAGAAAGAGATCCTAAAGTGCTTGAATCATGGAATAATTTATCCTATTTCTAACAGCCAATGGGTAAGCCCAGTTCACGTAGTGCCTAAGAAGTCTAGGGTGACTGTAGTTCCCAATGCCAATATTGAACTAATTCCAACCCGTGTCCAATTAGGGTGGAGAGTGTGCATAGACTATAGAAAATTTAATGTGGCAACCTGGAAGAATCACTTCCCATTGCCATTCATTGACTAGATGTTTGAGAGGTTAGCTGGACATGAGTACTATTGTTTTCTTGATGGATATTCTAGTTATAACCAGATTCCAATTGCTTTAGAGGACCAACATAAGACCACTTTTATATGCCCACATGGAACATTTGCTTACAAGCGTATGTCCTTTGGGCTTTATGTTGTAACCTGACAGTCACTGAGAGGGGGGTGAATCAGTGAGTCTAATTCTGATCCCCAAAAACCTGTTTGATGTCTGGCCAAGAAAAACCTGATATACCTGTCCTTGTTCGCACACAGTCGTATGCACACTCAGCCTCTCATAGACACTTCCAACTGTGCACACTTATTCCATATTTTACGCACTTCAATATAAAATACAAACAATAAACACCCACAACACAGGATTTTTATGAGATTCGAAAATTTACCTACATCCCCGAAGTAGTGTCTGTAAAGGCTTCGTACCTACTCAATACAATTCTCAAGCTGAAGCTGAGATGGCACTCGCAGTGCTGGTATAATGTGTAGCACCCATTACACGGGAGCACCCACTCCCGGTGCTTAGCACCCACTAAGCACTCAATAAAGAATATAGTAAATTTGGGCTTATATCAATACCCTACAGTCAAGCTCTGCTTAGCGTATACATCCACAACTAGCTAGCATGCTTACAGTTCATCCACAACTAACCTAGCATGTATACATTCATCCACAACTAACTCTAACATACATACATGCATATAATGTAAATCAACGGTTAGAGAATCTCACAACTGATTGCCTGGGATGACTGAAAATTTGTACTGATAAGTTTGGTCCTCACACCTTCTCTTTCCTTGGCTTCTTTCTCTTCAAAGCAAACACATCATTGCTTTCTTCTCTTTCTCCTTGGCTTTGAGTTAATGTATCATTAACACACCTCAACCAACTCTTTTACCTCCTTTAATGGCCTAAGAACATTTATCATCAAGTATTACAAAGAGGGGGAAGCTTCTCTTACCAAAACCGTTGCCTTCCTTCACTCAAAACTCATTCTTTTTGGGTCCATGTTTTAGGGCTTGAAAAAATGAAGAAGTCGCAACTTGGTTCACCCAAATCCGAGTTAAAATGAGGGAGATATGACCATTTGAAGTTGGAGCAATAGGATAGCCTGAAACAGAATCTTCGTAGGAGTGGTGTAGGCTACACCGGTGGCACACGCAACAGAGCCACAGATCTAGCCGTAGATCTCATCAAAAGATATGTGACATTCGATTAAACCAATGGACAATAGATCTAAACCATAGGTTTTGAATCTCAATGATGTCATTATGACGAAGGCGCTGACATCGTCAAAGGTGTTGTCGACCATGGATTGGCCACATCAGCGCATAATCCGAAAGGTTATCGTCTTAACCCATAAAGGAGAATCATTTAGAGACCATTAGATCTAGATCTATAAGATCTAGTTGATCCAGATCTAAGGGATTGAAATCTAAGCTTCGGTGATGATGCAGATACGACACATACTAGTCAATGCAATATGGTGTAGTGCCAAACCATCATATCTAATACACTCCACCAATGAGAAGCCTCAGTTAAGTATCTTCAATGCAAGCTCTTGCACAAAACGTCAGATCTAAATCTGACCAACGTGGCTCAATCTGAGCCGTGTATTAAGGATCCCTCTGATTCTCTTATATACACATATGCCCTTGCCTTCATATATTTCAGTGCTTAAAGATCCCTTGCAACTCAGACCTTCAAAATCTTAAAATTATACAAAAGCCCTTCAAATTTCAAAAATAAATTCTGAAAAATCCACCCAACAATGAGAGCAACTGATGAATTTTCAGTTTGGATTTTCGAACTGGCTTCACGGAAACACTTATAACTTTTTCATACGATATCCGATCGAGATGAAATGAAGTACGTTGGAACCATGATTGGACGCTCTATGACTTTTTAGAAGATCCGATCATCTGACTCAGCAATGTAAAAAGATCGAAATGCCCCTAGATTTTTCCAATGACGCATCTTTCTCATACGGAATCAGAACGTGACGAAATCAGAACCGTTGGAAAGATTGAATTTTTGTCGTATCGTTACATGGAGAACACTTCCTTTAAAAAAAAATTCTTCAATGTCGAAATTACCCTCGACTTCCACAAATGCCGTAAATTTTTCATATGGTATCAGAATGTGATGAAATCAAATGCACTGGACTAGGTAAATTACAATCTACCTTTTTTATGAAGAAACAATCTTCTAAAAATGTCATTTTCATTACCAAAAATGATCTCGGGCATAAATAGGTTAATTTTACTAGTTTTAACCCAGAAACACACACCATGCCGCTCTGTTATCTCATTGGTGACATTGGACACTATCATGTCATCATTTTCATCCATGTCACCCAAAATGGCCACGTCATCACCGTCACGTGGTTGGGTTGCCAATAAAGACAACCATAGAACAACACTTTGCAATGCCCCTGCTATGTTCCAACGATGCATGATGAGCATATTTTCTAACATGGTCAAAAAATTCTTAAAAGTATTTATGGATGACTTTTCAATTCATGGGAATTCCTATTCTGAATGTCTTCATTATCTTTCCCTATTTTTGAAAAGGTGCATATTTAAGAATTTGGTTTTGAATTGGGAGAAATGTCATTTTATGGTTAAATCTAGTATTGTTTTAGGCCATGTAATATCTAAGGAGAGAATTAAGGTAGATAGAGCCAAAGTGGATTTAATTGATAATTTACCACCTCCTTAATCTGTTAAGGACATTCGGTCTTTTCTAGGGTATGCAGGCTTCTACAGAAGGTTTATTAAGAACTTTAGTCAGTTAACCCGACCTCTTACTTCATTACTTGCCAAAGATCAAACTTTTGAGTTTTCTAAAGAGTGCCTAGAATCCTTCAAACAACTTAAGAAAGAGTTGACCAATGCACTCATTGTTCAACCACCTGTTTGGACTGAACCTTTTGAACTGATGTATGAGCGGTTTTAGGTCAAAGGATTAATAAGTTGCCCACTGTCATTTACTAGACTAGTAGGTCCTTAAATGATGCACAACTCAATTATACAACCACTGAAAAAGAATTTTTAGTTGTTGTGTTTACATTAGAAAAGTTTCGGTCTTACTTAGTTGGTTCACATGTGGTGGTGTATACTGATCATTCTGCTCTTAGATACCTAGTTCAGAAGAAGGATGCCAAAGCCTGTCTTATTAGGTGGATTTTACATTTACAAGAGTCTAATTTAGAAATTAGGGATAAGAAAGGAGTTGAAAACCTAGTTGCAGACCATTTATCCCAGCTTCCTAATTCCTTGACTGTTGATTCTCTAGTCAACGAGAACTTTTCAGATGAACAGTTATTTATAGTGTCCAGTGAACCATGGTTTGTTGACACTGTCAACCTCTTAGTTTCAGGTGTGACTCCGGATCATTGGTCCACCCAAGATAAGTATAGGTTTCATTCCCAAGTTAAGCACTTTTTTCGGGATGATCCTTATTTGTTTAAGATATGTCCAGATCAGATTATCCGACGATGTGTTTCTGATCATGAGCAACATTCTATTCTCTCTTTTTGCCATGATTATGCATGTGGTGGACATTTTGGACCTAAGAAGACTCCCACAAAGGTTCTCCAATGCGGATTTTATTGGCCTACTCTTTTTAGAGATACTTTTGATTTTTACAAGGCTTGTCCCGCCTGCTAGTTTTTTGGTCATATCAATAAGAGGAACATGATGCCCCTCAACCCTATTTTGGTAGTTGAGATATTTGATGTATGGGGCATCAATTTCATGGGACCATTCCCTAATTCCTTTGAAAATTTATACATACTTTTGGCTGTTGATTACATTTCTAAATGGATAGAGGTCATACCTTGTAAATATAATGACCACAAAGTGGTGGTCCAGTTTCTCAAAGAGAACATTTTTTCTCGCTTTGGTGCACCACGTGCAATAATTAGTGATAGGGGTACTCATTTTTGTAATCGGCCTTTTGAGGCCTTAATGAAAAAGTATGGGATCACCCATAAGTTATCTACCCCTTATTCACCCCCAAACTAGTGGCCAAGTGGAGGTGTCTAATAGGCAGATCAAACAAATCTTAGAGAAAACTGTTAATCCCAACCGTAAGGATTGGTCCCTTCGGCTCATTAATGTCTTATGGGCCCATCGGACTGCATTCAATACCAACCTTGGTCAGTCTCCTTACCATTTGGTGTATGAAAAAGCTTATCACTTACCAGTTGAGTTGGAGCATAAGGTCTTTTGGGCCATCAAGAAGCTCAACTTTGATTTGTCTGATGCAGAAATTCATCATACGCTCCAACTATCTGAATTGGAGGAACTTAAGAATGATGCCTATGAAAGTTCTAGGATTTACAAGAAAAAGATCAAAGTTTTTCATAATAAGCACATTCTGCGTAAATCTTTTGCAATTGGTGATAAGGTCTTATTGTATAACTCTCGATTGTATCTTTTTCCTCGTAAGCTTAGATCCCGATGGGATGGACCGTTTATTGTCCATAATGTATATCCCCATGGGGCTGTGGAGATTCTGAATCCTGGAACAAGGGTAATTTCAAAGGTTAATGGTCAGCATTTGAAACCGTTCCTCAAGTTTCCTACTACTGATAGTGAAGAGACCATGGATCTCTATGAACCTCTTTACACTGATGACTAACTTTTAATCAGGTATGACTCCCTTGCATTATCTTCACTTTTAATTCTTTCCATGCATTGAGGACATTGCATGACTTGAGTGTGGGGGAGGGAAACCAGTTTTTTCTTTTTTCACTTTGTTTTGTTTGTTTTTCTTTTTATTTTTGAGCTTGCTAAGGATGAAGTCCTACTTTGGCTTTTGGCTAATGATCATACCATTTGGTTGCTTGATGTATGAAAATAAAAGTTTTGTTTAAGGTACCCATTTTGAACGTATAAAAACCCTGTTGAGAAGAAAGAAACAAGTATGTGTCTTGAGATGAGATTTTCTTTTGAAAAATAAGAGACCCTTGTTTTATTGTGTTGGACCAGATGTAAGTCTGTGAGTTCCTTGTACTTTTGATTTGAAGTTGAGACATTCTTTTTAATTTGGCATGAGTTGACAAATAAACAATTTTAAATGAAGTGTGAAATGCGGTATAAAGAAGAATAAGAGTTGATTCCCTTGGAACTAGACAGGGCATTACGCCTCAGGAAGCGTGGTGTCTTGATCAAAATTCCTAGGGAGGAAACTTCTGAAAGAACTCTAGCATCACTGTCTTTGTGGGTATATGCAAAAAAGCTAAGCTACATAGTAACTTAGGTGTCTGGTGTTTGCTCCACCATGCCATTCAAGCCAAAAGTAGTGGAGTAGAATAGAGTTTATTAAGCAAAAAAATGAGAAAAAAATGTGCAAATGTCATTAATGCTAGGTAACATGTTTGGTCAAAAACACTTCAACGCCTTAGTCATTGGTTCCCTATTTCTTCACAAGTGGTTTTTATTAAGATAAGGATGTTTTGGAAGAGATGAAGTGAGTTCCAAATTAAGAAATATGCTAGTGCCTGGAATTGATCAAGGGTAAGAAAAGTTCAAGTGTAGGGGTCCCTTGTTAGAGGAATTATCTTTGCTCCGGATCAGTATGACCCTTACCTTTGGTCAAGGTTGGGATTTGTTTATTCTGAATTTTGGGTGTATATTCACTGCAAACACCCACAAAACATAACTCGTCCACTAGAGCTGACCTAAGGGTTTAAAGACTTATTGCACATGCTAAGTGCAACTGTGATTCCTATGAAAGTGTGTTAGGTTTTTTGTTTTTATTCTTTTTGTTTGCTTGAGGACTAGCAAAGTCTAAGTGTGGGGGAATTCTGATGAGCACATTTATGTGTGAAATCTATTATAGTAAAACATGCATTTTACATATTTAGAATGGAGCTACCTTGGGTTTTACTCTCTTTTTGCAGGTTTTATAATTTCATGACCTTAAGGACTATCGGGCACTATATCTCCAATTTTACATGTAAAGATGTCCTATTTCTTTTCATGGTTACGAAGAGGATGAAATTCTGAGCAAGATGGATGTGTTCAATTGCAAGTACACATTCGTTTGGTCAACCGTACAAGTGATTATTCTTTTCGGGCCAGAAAAAAATTAATGGATCAGAACTGAACTGAGATGTAGAACCAGCCCATCTGCAGTTGTCCCAAGGATATAAGAAATATTTCAAATGCCAACAAGGATCAATGGACCACATCCTTAAGTGATTGAAGATTCGTTTTTAGTAACAACAATTGCCTAGCGTAGTTAGTGAGTTGTGGTGTGTAAAATCCCTTGCTTATTAGGAGGTCCCAAGTTCGAACCTCTAAGCTGTCATTTTGTTGAGGCTTTTTTTAGAAGATTTTCTCTAGAAAAATAAAAAAAATGAAGAAAAAATAGGAAAAAAATGCAAGAAAAATCGTGAGAGATCTCTCTCCACACGTTTTCTCTCTTCTCTCTCCTCCACTTCATCAACAAGATAAAAAAAAATATTTTTTTTTAGAAGCTAAAATCGTTAAGCTTCCCTCCCCCATTCTCTATATAATAGAATTAACACAAGAGGAGAAAGCACTTCATTCTTCTTCTAGGGTTTTTTCTTAGTTGCTCTATCTCTTTCTCTAGCTCTGGTTCTAGGTTTATGCTTTAAATACTTTTGTAAGTTCTTTTTATTCAATTAATGCAAGTATTTTTGTTTTCGATTTTGTCTTTTATTTTTATTTTTTAAACAATTGAAGTTGTAATTTTCAAGTTCTAGTTCTAGGCTTAGTTATAGGTGACAAGAATAAGCTATGAAGCATGTTTTTCAATTTCAATTTTTTTCTTCAGATTTTTTTTCTCTAGTACTAGAAATTTCAGATTTGGTTTATTCCAGATCTGATTTTTAGTACTAGTAGTATCTCAAATCGATCAAGTTTTCAGTTCAAGGATTGAAATTCAAATAAGTAGGCTCCTTCAGTAGTCTTCTCTCCTCCCTCTCATTCCCTCTTCTAACTATTCTTTCTTTCTTAATTTAGGATTTTAATTTCAATTGTTGGCTTTGCCCCTCCTAGCCATAGAGCCATCTTTTTATGTTTTTATTTTAATTGTCTCCCTTTCCCTAAAGCCAAGTAGAGTAACCTTTGTAATAGTGACTCTCTGGTCAAGCAGGAAAGCTCATATTATGATGCATTCCTCAGGCTAAGTAGAGAAACCTATTTGTGAGTCTCTCTCTAGCTTTATCCCTTTTCTTTTATTTTATTTTTATTTCAGCATTTTTTTCCTTCATTACTTTTTAATTACGTGGGGTGTTTATTTTCAGCTATTTATTTATTTAATTTTAATTGTGTGTCTTATGTATTTAAATTCTTAGATGACGAATGGTTAGGACGTTATTTTAGATACATATGTTTAGGACGGTAATTAGAATTAGATCACAACCATTAATCGGTTCACTTTCGCATTATTAAAAGAAGTAAAAATAAAGTNAAAAAAAGACAAGGGCATGGATAGAATTTCCCTCTTGTGCAAGAAGAGAGAAAAATAGAAAAAGGGAAAAAAAATAAGAAGAAAAAAACAAAAAAAATCATGGGAGATCTCTCTCCATACGTTTTCTCTCTTCTCTCTCCACTTCATCAACAAGATAAAAAAATAATCTTTTTTTTAGAAGCTAAAATCGTTAGCTTCCCTCCCCCATTCTCTATATAATAGAATTAGCACAAGGGGAGGAGGCACTTCATTCTTCTTCTAGGGTCTTTTCTTAGTTGCTCTATCTCTTTCTCTAGTTTTCTCTTTCTCTAGCTCTAGTTCTAGGTTTATGCTTTAAACACTTTTGTAAGTTCTTTTTATTTAATTAATGCAAACACTTTTATTTTTTATTCAATCTTTTATTTTTAATGTTTAAACAATTGAAGTTGTAATTTTCAAGTTCTAGTTCTAGGCTTAGTTCTAGGTGATAAGAAAAAACTATGAAGCATGTCTTTTAAGTTCAATTTTTTTCTTCAGATTTGTTTTCTCTAGTAGTAGAAATTTCAGATTTGGTTTATTCCAAATTTGGTTTTTAGTACTGGCAGTATCTCATATAGATCAAGTTTTCAGTTCAAGTAAGGAGGCTCCTTCAGTAGTCTTCTATCCCCCCTCTCATTCCCCTCTTCTGACTACCCTTTTTTTCTTAATTATGATTTTAATTTAAGTCGTTACATTATTGTTATCATTTTCCCCCAAGGTTCATGGCTAGTGTATGTGTTGGTTTTGCCCCTCCTAACCATAGAACCATCATTTTATTGTTTTTATTTTAATTGTCTCCCTTTCCCTAAAGCCAAGTAGAGTAACCCTTGTAAGAGTAACCCTCTGGTCAAGTAGGGAAGATCATATTATGATGCATCCCTTGGGCTAAGTAGAGAAACCTACTTGTGAGTCTCTCTCTAGCTTTATCCACTTTCTTTTACTTTATTTTTATTTCAGCATTTTTTCCTTTATTGGTTTTTTTTAATTGCGTGAGTTGTTTATTTTCATTTATTTATTTATTTAATTTTAATTACGTGGCTTGCATCTTTAAATTCTTAGATGACGAATGGTTAAGACATTATTTTAGATACATATGTTTAGGACGGTAATTAGAATTAGATCACAATCATTAATCGGTTCACTTTCACATTATTAAAAAAAGTAAAAAAAATAAAGTGGCTGCTCTCCCTGTATTCGACCCGTAGCTACATTGATCCGTACGCTTGCGGTTACATTTTAAAATCTCAAACTGTGAATTTACTTCATGACTTAACAGTGACTAACGGTAAGGGGTCTAAGTCTAATTTGTGAAACAGAGGGGGTGTTCTTATAATTGTGGCATTCCCCAGGGGGTGGCGCTGTAAATTACCCATTTTAATGTAGCTTAACTAGTGTTAGTTATAATTAATTATCTCATCGCATGTAGTGTAAATGTGTAATGAAATGCTTTTAAAGGTGCAATAAATTATACTCTTAGATTTTTCCATTGGGTTGTATCCCATTAAAATTAACCTAAGGCTCAATAAGAACAGTGTTAGGTATAATTTATTTTCTTTTCACAAGGCATGCTTAGTATAAATTAGAACCGGGTAATTTCAGCTCTTTAATATGGTTTTCTATTTTATTGGTGTAATCATGTTTCAGGTATGCTAACCTCGGGTAGTTTGGTCATAATGTAGCCATGGGCCCATGGCATAATCTTCTTAACTTAGAGATAATTAGTATTGCATTTAATTGGTTAAAAATTATCTTTTCACTAACTTAACTAAGATTTTATAAAATATTTACTTCATCGAAGCATTAGCTCAAATAAACATATTTAGCATATAATTCATAATAAAAAAAAAACATGATTAGTGCAATTAGGTATCATAATTATTTAATTAAAAACCTTAGGTTTAGTTTAATCTTCCCAAACTAGATTAGATAGATTAGTAAAATACAGTATTTAATGTAATTAATCCATTTCGTAAGGAAATGCTTAAGCTTTGGTTACTATTCATTTCTGTTTCAAGTAACTATTCCATTTGTTTCTTCAATACCAGCAAAAAACTAAATGTTCACCTTGACTGAATCCACCAGGCGTTTACGTTAGTTGTAATCACTTGCATTTCAGCAACATGTCCAGGATATTGCTATCTTATTCTTCCTGTTATGAAGTGAGGGAGCACTTCTTGAAGAGGCACCTTGTTCCTTCCATGATCCAACAGATACAACACCTATGTAATGAGTGCAAGGGCACCAAAGAGATCATCAATGACGAAGACCGCTACCCTCAATGCAAAGGTGAGAAGGTTGTACAGGGGAAGAAGGTGATGGAGGTTATTGTTGAGAAGGGAATGCTGAATGGACAAAGTATTACTTTCTCAGTGCAAGCTGATGAAGGTGCACTTAAGAAGACTCTAAACTCTCTTCTCCTCTATTTTGTTTATTTGCGCAAGTGTTTATTTTTCTTGGAAATATTTAGAAATACTAATACAGTGATTTTGTGATTGGCAATGTTATGCAGCCTGATACCGTCATAGGAGACATAGTATTTGTTCTACAGCGGAAGGAGAATCTCAAGTTCAAGAGAAAGGGAGACGATCTCTTCTATGAGCACACCTTGTCCCTCACAGAAGAATTGTGTGGCTTTCAGTTCATATTGACTCACTTGGATGGCAGGCAGAGTCATCAAACCTGGTAAGGCATTTAATTATTGAGCAGATTCATTGTGGTAGAGTCAATTTGGGATGTCTTCTTGAGCCATCAAGTCGCTTAGTGGCTCTTGCCTAGCCTATTGCCTATTTAAAGGACTTCAAAAGTTCGTTCAATGACATTCCCTTACGTCACATCTAGCAACAAAATCCATGGCTTTGCAAAAGAGCGTTTTCTTTAAAATATATTACATAACATTAGTAGATTACTTAGTACATGAGCAATCTACTCTCACCTTCTTGAAATATAGTAGTTAATAGTTGTCATATTGTCAATGTTTACCAAAAGAAAATTCAGATTGCCCAGAATCCTGCTTTGTCGGAAAAAAATTGTCTGTAATTCCGATCTCGTACAATTTCGTGAAATACCACCTTCAGGGGGTGACACGTGTATTGATACCAATGCAATGGTCTAGATCTGATTTAAATGCATCTTCACTGATTTAATGTTTTATTAGTTGTACCAGATCTGGACCATTGTATTGGCATCAATACACATGTCACCGCCTCAAGGTGGTATTACACGGAATTGTACGAGATCGGAATTGCAGACCATTTCAACCCTGCTTTGCCACCCCCTCCTAGATGTCATCCTTGACACAAGCCTTTGAGGTTGAGGCAGCGCCATGAGTTAGCATGACCTGAATTGCAAGTGACCCATCCAAGAGAGATTTTTGACATGCAAGGGGCTCTGAAATTGGGAGTGGAATAGCACTTGGAGCTGTGCCATCTTTAGACAGCAAGCACAACGTCAAAGATAGAAAAAGTTTCAAAACAAAAAACTCTATTTTAATGGAAAAAATGTAGACAGGTAGAAAGCACACTGCCAGGCCGTGTAGCATACACTAACGGCTCCCTATGTCTATCTCTTTCCTCCCTTTTATGAAATGACATATCTACAATATAATCAAAATCCCCTACATAATCCTACATGTAACTAAATCATTCCTTTAGACTAAGTCTGCCCACATTTGCAGACCTGGCCATTAATATAAACAACATCTCTTATTTTCCTTGCTGTTATTACAACAGGCATAAACCCTATTCCCCCACCCACAGTTTCAGTTTCTAAATTGATATAACTATATCAAATTGCAAACAAATGAATTTGTACAAGTGCAAATCAGGCATTCATATCCTATTCAATCAAAATTCACCGGGTAGAGGGCATCATTCATTCTCTGTCTTTTCTAATAAACGCTCAATGGGCACATTTTGCAGCAGATTGCTCTGCTTCTTTTATGGCAGGCCCACTGATGGCTGGCCCGTCCCAAAAGTCATATGGCATTTAATGCTAGCCCAGAAGACATGGGCCTGTCCCTTGGACCAGGCCCAGGCCGCCAGGCCTAGCCCCTTTTAGTCAAGGTAGCCCACCATAAAATCCGGAAAATGCTGGGTTTTTGAGGCTACATAAACCCCTCATTTGGAGGACTGAAGAGAAGTAAAAAAATTCCGGAAACAATACCTTAATGAAGCTCTCATTCCCCTATTTCAAATGAAACTCTCAGAGTTCTCATACCCATTTCTTATAACTTTTTAAAACTTCCAAAATACCCCTTGTTGACAAACTTTGCCATTTGGGGCATCATTCTTTGAGTTGTGATTCGGCAGGCCCACTAACGAATTCTGGAAAATTAGACGTGCACACACTGAGCCAATGGTTTCCCACGCATCAAGGGTAATTTTCACATTTTTCTGAACTATATTTATATTTAATTTGTATTTTTCTTTAGTAAGTGTTTAAATAGATTGTTTTCTTTTAAAGGCCTTATAAAAAATATCTATAAGAATCAAATAATTCTCAAACTTTTGCATGTCATGTCTCACATCATGTTTGATGTATTCTGAAAATTGCAGAGCCTAAATATGTTTTAAATGATGATTTTGCCCCTATGGCATTTTGGTTTATTTTGAGAAGAATGGAGGTTTAAAGCTCGGATTGAGTTATGTTTGTTTTTTGACAAGATGATAGATCATGATTTAATTCATAGATCTGGTTCATTATTTGATGATTTTTGATTCACGACAGTGGGTGATTTGGTTTTACCATTTTCCCTCAAAAGGGTATTCTAGTCATTTATGTAAAAATATGCAAAATCTATATATATATATATCGTTAAAAAATTCTGATGAAATATTATTAGATGTATTTTCATGAATAATTTCATATTATTTTAATAGTTTGGCCCTCTAGGGGCATTTTGGTCATTTGACCTATTTTGCTTGAAAAATGTTTTAAAGATCATATCTGCATGTATCATTGTATATATTCATGTATTAGGCCATATCCTGCTGTTTTAGGTGTTGATACATATTTTATTGTCATTATGTAATTTTTGTTCATTTGTTAAATGCATTTTTCTATTATTTATATTTAGTATAAGTTGTTTTAATGCATTTTAAATAGCATATTTAGGATGTAAATTTTTTTTATTTTTAAAATTTTTTTTATAGTAGGTAGGATCCATGTGCATATTTCTTGTGGATTTACTAGATATGTTATTTTCTTGTTTTGTGTATTTACTTAATTTGGGCTTTATGTTAGTATTATTAGAAAATGATGGAAAATTGTTTTCTAATGTTTTTAAATTCTGTTTAAATTCCTGAATGTTCACTGTGATGTATATACATGTCAGGTCATTTTCTATATTTATTTAATAACAATAGATATGTTCTTCTCTTTTTTTTTACCTCTTAAGGGCATTTTGATAATTTCATCATTCGATTTCCTAGAAATATGATAAAAAAAAATTTAATCATGTTTATAGGAATTGTTCAAGTAAACCTTAAAACATAAAATCTCTTATCTCTCTTGGAGCCATTATACTGGAATTAATATATAGGAATTGCATGGCCTCTGCTGTGACCATGGTCAATGTTAAAAATATGTCCAAATCTTCTCAACACATAAAAACTGAATATGGGTGGAGTCTTCATGTTTCACCAACAAAAAAAAAAGGTTTCTCCATGTTCACCTTGGGTTTGGGGTGGGATTTAATAAAAAAAATCATAATTTTATTACATGTTGAATTTCAAAGGTTTTTTTTCGTTGTAGATTTTTTTTTTTGGTGTAGAATTTCGAAGGTTGATTTTTTTTTATAATAATAAAATAATAAAAATTCTTCGTATTCCCTAAAGCATATTTCACATGCTATCATTAAAAGTACTTAACCCTAGCACCCAACCAATCAGGAGCCTCTTGAAAGCATAGTTGTGAGGGATATACAATTAATTTTTGGAGCCTTCAAGAAGCTCAAAGGTCACCTTATCATGTGAATAGCTTTGACGCTTCCTTCAAGAGGTAGGAAAGAATAGCTTCTCTCGTCCCATTCTTACGAGACTTTAACGCATTGCCATTGTGTCCAACCAAATATCCCTGCAAAACAAGAGGAAGAATGGCAAATACACAAGACAAGGAAACTCTCTCTAGTTCGTGAAGGAACTCTAGCAGCAAATAGGCCAGCCTTGAAGAGGTAATACACTTCAGGCCTTTCACTTAGTCCTTTGTTCTTCATTTTACTATTGCAATGAGTTTCATAGCATGTTAACCTTCTTGATCTTGTCTTCTTTATAATCCGTATATTCTTACCTTATTGCATTAGTAAAGGGGCTAGAAACTAGAAACTAGAGACTAGAGACTATTTTCACGTATGGTGATGAATAAAAACCCCTCAAGCCCCTAAATATCCCCATACTCTGAGCATCTATGATATAACTTTCTTTTTTTCTTTTGTTTTTGTTTTTTGAGTTTTCATTTTCAACCTCCATCCTTTTCCATCCGTTTTCACTCATTTCATTCTATCATGTAATGGATCCAACTCGAATGGAGCATATATTATGTTTTGTTTTTTAGTTTTCATTTTCAACCTCCATATAAGTTTTTTCTATCCATTTTTACACATTTCAAACATTCTAACATGAATGGGAGCCAACTTGAGCACAGATTCTTCTCTGTTTAGGGAGGTTTTCTTTTCTTTTGCAATGAATTAAATGGGCTGGTTATGAACTGATCGCTATTCTTTGTTTTGGGTGAAATTTGCTCTACTTGCTTTTGCTGGAAACCGAAAGCAATGAGCAATCCCAACAGTGTTCCCTTGTGTGCATGTTTTCTGGTCTGTTATCTTTAGTTTGTTTTTTTATTTCATGTAGCATCATAGTTGTGCTGCTGTATTCCTCCATTTATGCCTTTCTTTTCTTATCATGGACTGAGCCAGGTTGGAGCGGCTCACCTAATGCCATGCTAGGCCACTGTTACCGCCAAATTTCCAGCTCAATCACTTGAGAGGGATCGGTCAATCAGGAACAGAGTTCACTTGCCCTGTTAGCATTATTTTTCTATTTCTTGCGATTAACTCCTTGAATATTTGCTGCTCACACTCATGTCACTATTCAATAATATGTCGCATTTGATCTAATGAATTCCTTCCGATATGGGCTGATCCAAGCCGATTCAGATAGGTATTGGCCTTAATTGATCGAATCTCATGTTTTAAAATCTCATTTTTTAATTCTATTAGATGCTTCTTTTTTTTTTTGGTAATGTTCTATTAGATGTTTTAGAATCTCTATTTTTTGTTAATGTTCAAACCCGGTCTGCCCCACCAGCCAATTAAAATGCAAACTTTGAACAGTTCATTAAATACAAATCTGATGAAATTAAGTTTGCCTTCTTAATTTAATAAAAAGCATATCAGTTCGATTCATTTTTTTTTTCATTTAAATAAAATTGGGAAACATTGGAAGACGAAGAGATTTTCATTTAAATCATTAAAATTCACCCAAAAAAAAAAAAGGGAAACATTGGAAGACAGAGAGAACAAATAGGTCTTTATTTTTCTTGTCGAATCAGTCCAAGCAAATAGGGAAAGCGAACGAGCAACAGGTTTGGTGGTCCCCCATCCCCCCTTCTTCTTTCTCTTTCTCTCAGCGAAGCATCCTTTTGACTTGTAAACATTCAAAGACAGAGAGCGAGCGGTAGGGAAAGCGAACAATGAGCAACAGGTTTGGTGCCCCCCCCCCCTCTCCTTTCTCTCCCTTAGGATGAAATTTATTTATCATGACAAATAATTGAAATTTATTGGATTATTTACTTTCTTAGGATGATCTCCTCTTTGTTTACCATAATAGTTGGAGTTATTTGTATTGTTTGAACTTTTGCTTTGAGATGTTCTCCTTATGACAAGTAATTTGTGACTTTGTGCTTTCTAATCTTCTCTTTATTATGATTTTTATTTATTTTTTATTTATTTCATATTTTGCAAGTCAGGGTATACCCGGCCCTTGATGGCAAACCAGGGTCAAGGTCAGGGTCATTCCGACCCGACCTGCCTTGAAAAATCAGGGCCAATCAAGGTGGGTAAGGTTTGGGCTGAATCCTGAAGGGTTGGGCCTAGGTTGAAGTTTTGCGGCCCTGAGTCAGGGCCAGGGTGGGTTTGGGCCAAGTTATGGGGACTTAGGGTTGGGCTAGGGTTTTAAGAAGCCCGGCCCAACCCAGCCCTGTGGCACCCCTAGATGAGATATAGAAAAGTTATTTTAGGATTTAATTTAAGTTGTTTTTTTTTTTTAGTCTTTTATTCTTTTTTAATATTCCCACTTCCTAGTTGATATCTTTTTTAGATTCCTATTTTAGTTGTTAAAGTTAGTTATAGTTTACTTAGGCTTTAAAATGCATATCCTTATTTTTCTAGAAGGTCATGTGTTATGTGGTGGGTGGTCGGTGAGATATAGAAAAGTTATCTTAGGATTTAATTTAAGTTGTTCTTTTTAGTCTTTTATTCTGTTTTAATATTCCCAGTCGATATCTTTTTTAGAGTCCTATTTTAGTTGTGAAAGTCATTGTTGGCAAACCAAGTTTTGACTTGGAAAACTAAGCTGAGTTTGGTCAAAAGATTAGAAAGATAGTGATGGCAGGATTTTCTAGATCTCTTAGTCACTAGAAGCTATTGTGTTCCTTGGATGGAGGTTTGATCTTTGCATAATGATTTCAAAGTGAGATGGTTGGGGAAGCTAATAATTAAGAATATCATATCCCTGTGTTGCCATGGAGTCTAGTTCTTCATTGTAGTAATTACTTTTGTCAAACTTTTGATTTGAATTCCCAACAACCATTTCTTGTTGGGGAAATTATTTTATACAGCTCTAGGCATGGTGCAATCTTCAAAATGCATATCCTTATTTTTCTAGAAGGTCATGTGTCATGTGGTGGGTGGCCGGTAAGATATATAAAATAAAAAACGCGGGTGGTTGGTGAGATATAGAAAATAAAAAACAAAATTGAACCAATATGGTCGGCAATGAATGGTTGCGCTGTCTCGCACATAGCCACAAGCATGGCTGCACTACCACATGGATGGCCACAGGCATGATTGCAGTGCCGTGCACATGGGTGCTTGCATGGCTGCATTGCCGCACACGTTCCGTGCATAAGTCTGCATGTTACTGTGCACATGGTTGGCTGCATTACCACATGGATGGCTACAGGCACAGATGCAGTGCCGTGCACATGGATGCTTTCATGGCTGCACTGTCGCGCACGTTCCATGCATATCTGGCACTCGGGAGTGGAAATATCCAGATTGCTGTTGCTTCCGCCAAAGAAATTGATGAGAAAGATCATTGGGATAGGTTGGGGGTTGAGGCACTTCGTCAGGGTAAGTCTAGCATAGTTGAATATGCTTACCAGAGGACAGAGAACTTTGAGAGGCTATCATTCCTGTATCTTATAACAGGGAATTTGGATTAGCTGTCTAAAATGCTGAGGATTGCTGAAATCAAGAATGATGTGATGGGTCAATTCCACAATGCCCTTTATCTGGGTGATATCAAGGAGCGTGTCAAGATCTTGGAGAGTGCTGGCCATTTGCCTCTCGCTTATGTTACAGCTGCTGTTCTGGGGGATAATGTTCCCACTTTGCCAGAGGGGAAAGTTCCATCCCTTCTGATGCCCCCTTCGCCTGTTCTTTGTGGTGGAGATTGGCCATTGTTGAGAGTTAAGAAAGGCATTTTTGAGGGGGGATTGGGCAATGTGGGCAGGAGTGCCCAAGAGGAAGATGATGAGACCGTTGTTGCCGATTGGGGTGAAGATTTGGATATTGTTGATGTGGACGGCATGGAGAATGGAGACATTGGCATTGTGACCAAGGATGGGGAAGTACATGAAGAAAATGATGAGGAAGGAAATATAAATTAAATATAAATATAATTCAGAAAAATGTGAAAATTGCCCTTGATGCGTGGGAGAGTCTTGGCTAAGTGTGTGCACGTCTGATTGTCCAGAATTCTTTGCTAGGCCCGCAGAATCATAACTCAAAGAAAGATGCTCCAAATGGCAAAACTTGTCAAAAAGGGGTATTTCAGGAGTTTTAAAAAGGTACAAGAATTGGGTATGAAAACTCTGAGAGTTTCATTTGAAAGAGGGGAATAAGAGCTTTTGTCGAGAACCTTCCATTAGTACGGTGATAAACCTCAGATTATATATAAAAATGGCACAGAAATCAAGGAAAATTCATAAATGGTGCTTCATGCCGATTGAGGTCTAAATAACATTGGATTGAACAAAACTTTGCACACATGTTTAAAACAACCAAATGAGGTCATCTTAAGGGTTTTGCCCAAAATTAAGGGGTCTGATTACCGAGAAATATTCCAAGGGTAAAATGGTCATTTTACATCAAGGGGTAACCAAATGTCACCGGATTTAGACGAAATTTTAGGTAATGGCCTAAAGTGGATAAATAGGGATATTATGACGGCTTCATATCATTTGGAGAAAGTTTGTAATCTTTTCCATTTGATTGTGTCTTGAGTCAGCCGGCTCTTGATCATCATCGCTGAGACGTTCTTCCAAGGTGTCAAAATTTGGTGTCTATAGACCACAATGAGAAACTTGACGGTTACTGTAAACCGTGAAACCTAACACCAAGAAGAAGAAGAAAAGGTGAGGGAGAGACGTACTACTCCCAACACCATTGAGCCATAATAGTGTGGAAGCATACGTGGCACTGGAAAGATCACACCGCCAATTGTCATGCAAGAAAGGTTCCTCATAAAGAGTACAAATTTTAGTATATCAATCGCGAGCTCGTCCTCGTGATTGAACATAACTACGGACTGTCTTTGGCAAGTCAAAGCGTATTATAGAGGAGCAATTTGACACATGATTTCCCTCTTCAGCCACATCAGTAGTGAACAATAGGTTAATCTTCATAGCATCTTTTACACTTTTAAGAGACCTTAAAACTTCCAATGACCATAGAATATAGGCACTTCGGCCCAAATTTGTTTGTGGGGCGACTTATGTACCAATTTACTGCGGCCGGAAGGATGTCTCATGCCCATATTTTAGTTCTCGGTTTGTTCCTGCTCAGGAAGGACAGATTTGTACTGTATGTGATCTTGAAGTGGTTGGAGCAGATGCATCTGGTTTGCTTTGTTCCCCTTGCTAGATAAGATGATTGAACCATCAAGTTAAGTCTTTTCAAATTTCTCCAGCTACTTAATAGCACCGTTAGGTTGGTTGTTATGTTTCTGTGATTCAAGGTAGGAGCATTGAAACAGAAGAGTCTTAGGATTGATTTTAATTAAATTTCATGAATTCTGGGTACTTAGTAATTGACAATACAAACTCCATACATTTGGGCCGAAGTGCCTATATTCCATGGTCATTGGAAGTTATAAATTCTAACATATTTTTGATCCTAATAGTGTAAAACATGCTATGCAGATTAACCTATTGTTCACTACTGATGTGGCTGAAGAGGGAATTCATGTGCCCAACTGCTCCTCTATAATACGTTTTGACTTGCCAATGACAGTTCGTAGTCATGTTCAATCACAAGGACGAGCTCACGATTGATATACTAATATTTGTACTCTTTACGAGGAATCCGTCTTACATGACTGTTGGCGGTGTGATCTTTCCAGTGCCTTGTATGCTTCCACACTCATACGGTACGGATCTGTCCTTCCTCAGCAGGCACAAACCGAGAACTACAATATGGGCATGAGACATCCTTCTGATCGTGGTAGATTGGTATATGAGTCATCATTTAAAACACATTTAGGCTCTAAAATTTTCAAAATACCTCATGCATCCTGTGAAAAAGAAAAGGATTGTGTGTGATGGAAAGTTACAACTTGTTTTCGGAAGGAAAACTATCAACCGAAATAAAATTGATGACCTACAGGAATAACATTTTTCTGAGAACGTGGAGGACTCAGATGAAGATGAATTCAAATACAATTTAGAGGACATTACGGAGTATGCTTTAAAGGTGTGTGAAAGGAGTAGGATATCAAGCTCAGTAACAACTCAGAAAAGGAAAAAAGATTTGGAAGCTCCACAAAGCTGTTTTGCATATGTGACACCTAGAAACATCAAGTTGATTTATTTGATAAGGAGTTTGTTTGGGTCATCCTTGGCCGAGCTGACCCCTTGGCTCATCCTTGGTCGAGCCAACCATCCAGGTCATCCTTGGGAAATCCAACCTATCCGATCCCTTTGGTCATCCTTGGCCGAGCCGACCCCTTGGGTCATCCTTGGCCGAGCCGACCCCTTGGGTCATCCTTGGCCGAGCCGATCCCTTGGCTCATCCTTGGTCAAGCTGACCTTTGGGTCATCCTTGGCTGAACCAACCTCTCAGATCGCTTTTTTACATGGTTGACCCCTCAGATCACCTCCCTAAGGAAATTGATCCGATTCCGACGATTGTGGGAAAAATCCTGAGGTTCACTCATTTCCAGCTCAAAATATCTTATCGCCAGCTCATCAAATCTTATCGCGAGGAGATTCCCAACAAATTAGATGCAGAATATGAGTACTACTAAGCAATGAAGATAGATCTACTAAGAAAATGGGACTTTATCACTTTAAGTTCTCCAAAGAAACAGAGTGAGCAATGTTAACAACGGACTGAGAAAGGTATGTAAGTATTGAAATTTATGTGTCAAGTGTCAACCATGGCTGTTACACATATAAGCCCTAAGAAGAGCAGTGCTAACAACGAATTGAGAAGGGTATGAAAAACCCAATTTGTTGCATAATGGGTTTGAGATGTGAGCGAAATAATCCCCACATCGACTAGTAGAATCCACGAATAGAAGAGATAAAATTGGTACAATTTTCTAGTTTATGTTAACTCTAAAAATGGTGGAAGCATAAATTGGTACCATTTATGACCACCAGCACTGAACAGTTCAGATAAATGGCATTCCACGGCCAATTCAGAGAACTTGTCTATCTTCCATATATGGTTACAAGTGTTAGGTCCAGCTACCATCAAGCGACACTCCCCTTTGCCTACAACACTCTCGTTGTGGACAAAGACTTCAGTTCCAAACAAATTGGTACCATTTATGACTACAACACTGAACACTTCGGATAAATGGCATTCCACGGCCAATTCAAAGAACTTGTCTATCTTCCATGTATGGTTACAAATGTTAGGTCCAGCTGTCATCTAGAGGCACTCCCCTTTGCCTACAACACTCTCATTGTGGACAAAGACTTCAGCTCCAAACACCCAAGTGTCGTTCACCAAGTATCCATTAGTAGGATAATTGAATTCATTCAGGATAATTAATCTATCGAACCCAAATTGAGTTTTTGATGCATGGAACCTTTTTGTTCTTCCATTGGCATCTAAGTGTCATATATGGTGGTTTTTCAAGCGTAGTAAATTAGACAATTGACTATATAATACTAAGAATTGCAGAATCTTTGAATGGTGATTTGATAAACGTTTTCTCAATTTCTTAAATATCGCATCAATGTCTTTGATTTGACACGGCAATGAATTTGAATTGACTCAGCAATTTACCTTGCATCTCACCCAACACCCAACAGGGCATCAGGCTATTCAGAAATAATAGCTTTGGCTCTTCTTTTTGAACAGTTTGATGCTCATTGGCTCTTCTTTTTGAACATTCTGATGCTCTGTTGGGTGAGATGTAAGGAAAATTGCCGAGTTAATTCAAAAACACTAATGCGATATTTAAGAAATTGAGAAAACGTCTATCAAATCACCATTCAATGATTCTGCAATTGTTAGTATTGTCTAATTTGCTACGCTTGAAAATCCACCGTATATGACACTTAGATGCCAATGGAAGAACAAGAAGGTTCTATGCATCAAAAACTCAATTTAGGTTCAATAGATTAATTATTCTGAATGAATTCAATGATCCTACTAAAGGATACCTGGTGAACGACACGTGTGTTTGGAGCTGAAGTCTTAGTCCACAATAAGAGTGTTGTAGGCAAATGGGAGTGCCTCTTGATGATAGGTGGACCTGACACTTGTAACCATACATGGAAGATAGACAAGTTCTCTAAATTGGCCGTGGAATGCCATTATCTGAAGTGTTCAGTGCTGGTGGTCATAAATGGTAGCAATTTGTTTAGAGCTGAAGTCTTTGTCCACAATGAGAGTGTTGTAGGCAGAGGGGAGTGCCTCTTGATGACAGCTGGACCTGACACTTGTAACCATACATGGAAGATAGAAGAGTTCTCTAAATTGGCCGTGGAATGCCATTTATCTGAAGTGTTTAGTGCTGGTGGTCATAAATGGTACCAATTTATGCTTCCACCATTTTTAGAGTTAACATAAACTAGAAAATGGTACCAATTTTATCTCTTCTATTCGTGGGTTCTACTAGTCGATGTAGGGATTATTTCACTCATATCTCAAACCCGTTATGCAACAAGTTGGGTTTTGCATACCCTTCTCAATTCATTGTTAGTGCTGCTTTTCTTAGGGCTTATATGTGTAGTAGCCATAGTTGACGCTTGACATATAAATTTCAATACTTGCATACCTTTCTTAGTCCGTTGTTAACACTGCTCTCTCTATTTCTTTAGAGAACTTAAAGTGCTAAAGTCCGATTTGCTTAGTAGATCTGTCTTTATTGCTTAGTAGTACTCATATTCTGCATCTAATTTGTTGGGATATCTCTTAGCGGTAAGATTTGATGAGCTGGCGATAAGATATGTTGAGCTGGCAATGAGTGATCCTTGGGATTGTCCCCACAATTGTCGGGATCGGATCAGTTTCCTTAGGGAGGTGCTCTGACTGGTCGGCCATGTAGATAAGCGATCTGAGAGGTCGGCTCGGCCAAGGATGACCCAAACAAACTCCTTTTCCAATAAATCAACTTGATGTTTCTAGGTGTCACACATGCAAAACAGCTCTGTGGAGCTTCCAAATCATTTTTCCTTTTCTAAGTTCTTATGGAGCTTGATATCCTCTGCCCTTTCACAGGTCTTTGAAGCATCCTCCTCAATGTCCTCTGAACTGTATTTGAATTCAACTTTATCTGAGTCCTCCATGTTCTCAGAAAAATGTGATTCTAGTAGGTCATCGATTTTATTTCGGTTGATAGTTTTCCTTCCGAATATAGACTGTAACTTTCCATCACAATCCTTTTCTTTTTCATAGGATGCATGAGGTGGTTCCTATTGACATATTCTCTGATGATATAGTTCATTTCATACTGAGAAAATTGTTTGCTTGTATCAATTCCAATGGAGGAAAGAAATTCAATAAGTGGCCTTAAACCCCACCCAATAAATTCCTTCTTCTTTGACCTGACCTTCCTTTTCATCATCTTCATTGAAAAATAACTCCTGCCCTTGGGTTCCTCCATCCATTGCAGTTTGCCATCATCAATTGTACCATTCATCTTCTCACACACACACACACACACAAAAAAAAAAAAATGTTAAAAAATTCTGAGGAAATATTATTAGATGTATTTTCATATGTTTTAATGATTTTAATGTATTTCACTCTTTTTTATGAATAATTTCATATTATTTTAATAGTTTGGCCCTCTAGGGGCATTTTGTTCGTTTGACCTATTTTTCTTGAAAAATGTTTTAAAAATCATATATGCATGTATCATTGTATATATTCATCTATTGGGCCATATCCTACTGTTTTAGGCATTAATACATATTTTATTGTCATTATGTAATTTTATTTATTTGTTAAATGCCTTTTTCTATTATTTATATTTAGTATAAGTTGTTTTAATGCATTTTAAATAGCATATTTAGGATGTAAATTTTATTTTTATTTTTTATAGTAGGTAGGATCTATATGCATATTTCTTGTGGATTTTATAGATGTGTTATTTTGTTGTTTTGTGTATTTACTTAATTTGGGCTTTATGTTAGTGTCATTAGAAAATGATGGAAATTTGTTTTCTGATGTTTTTAAATTCTGTTTAAATTCCTGAATGTTCAGTGTTATGTATGTACATTTCAGGTCATTTTCTGTATTTATTTAATAACAATAGATATGTTCTTCTCTATTTTTTTACCCCTTAAGGGAATTTTGGTAATTTTATAATTTGATTTCCTAAAAATATGATAAAAAATAAAATCATTTTAATCATGTTTATATTCAAGTAAACCATAAAACATAAAATCTCTTACCTCTCTTGGAACCATTATACTGGAATTAGTATATGGGAATTGCATGGCCTCTGCTGCTGATCAGACGGTCAATGTTAGAAATATGTCCAAGCTTGCTGAATGCATAAAAATTGAATATGGGTGGAGTCTTCTTGACCAAGGCGCATTCGCCTTAGAGTGACAAAAAAGTAACTCTTCACTGCAACGAAAGGAGATAAAATGTCATGGTTTACTATAGGAACCCAATAGCTGGTTTTGTTTAATTTTTAAATATCTCATCAGTGTCTTTGAATTGACTCGGTAATTTTCCTTGCATCTCAACCAGCAGAGCATTAGACTGTTTAGAAAGAAAAGCCATATCAACAACTTCTTTTAATACCATCACCAAATGTAAAATATAAATGTCTAACAAGAAAAAATGAGACAAAAAATATAAGGAAAAACCTTAGACAATGAGGAATTCAACTTTGTCTTCAATTCCTTAGGCCAAAAGTTAATGGGGTCATATATCTATTGATTATTTTTGCAGAGGGAACAAATAATTCCCGTTCAGGTTTTTCCTCAACAAGACAAATCTGCAGCACCTCATACCATATAAAACTTAGGCATGAATTGATGAGGATTGAATTGCATAACCAATGAGCAGGTTCATAAAACAGAAATTAACTTAAGACGAATTTTCACAATGAATTAGGAGAACATGATTGACAATTTTCACAAGTATATCATGATCAAGTAAACCAGAAGAACCTGGTATGCATCCATCATCGAGTATGAGATGTGGAAATGTAACCCATTTGTTTCTCCACTTAGTTGATAGAACACTGGTCCTCACCACATCTCTCATTGACAAACTTGAAAAGATGTTTCTTTGTGACTTTTATGCTTACTAACTGGAAATTGTAAGTTGTCTCTAATGCGATAAATAATATGCATGTGACTGGAATTTGAATTACTCCATGAATCCTATGGTTTATCTACATTCCTGGCTTTAATTCCTTTTCATCATCTTTATTGAAAAATAACTCTGCCCCTTGGGTTCCTCCATCCATTGCAATTTGCCATTTTCAATTGTACCATCCATCTTCTCACAATCAGAATCTGACCCACTGTAATATGTCTCACCCTTCTTCCAGAGATTCTCAGCCAAAAGGAGAGTCTCCAATCTCAATTGTTCTTTCTACTTTATTATCTCCCAATACTCCATAAATAGGAACTCTCAACTGTCTCTCTCTTTGAAATCGATCATGTCCGATGGATACTAGAAGAAATTAAAGCCAGGAATGTAGATAAACCATAGGATTCATAGAATAATTCAATTTCCAGTCATAGTTTTTAAGGCAGTAAGGCGACAGAGGCGTCTGAGGGTCTTTTGGAACGCCTTAGCGATAAGGTGGGCGTAAAGCATCGCCTTATTGACTAAAGCGTTCCTGTATAATTTTTTTAGAAAACCAATCTATTTGGCTCAAATCCTAGTTGAATCCTATTACGCATATGCTAAATAAATATTATAGGTTTATATTCATACCAATGTAAGATATTCATCAGGAAAACAAATCAATAAAGTGAATGAACTAAGTTCATCTTCATTCTTCATCAATCATCAATCATCAATCATCAATCATCAATCATCAATCATCAATATTCAATCATCAATCATCAATCATCAATCACCATAACATATTAACATATAATATAAATACATAATTATGAAACAAATACAATTATACACATTTACACATTAGACAAAAGAAAGACAATAGATGATTGAACAGTTCTAAACTAGAGCTAAGAACTAGCAAACAGAATTAAAGAAAGACAATAGATGATTTCCAGTTGTTAACAATCCTATGGCAGCCATTGAAGACCTTAGTCTGGATAGCAGTTCGAGTACCACAGGTAGCAGAACAAAAAAAGAAGAAGGAAAAAAAAAAAAAACTAACAGTAGTTGCAAAATAGAAGAAGAAGAATAAGAGAAAAACGAGAAGAAAAAAAAAATAAAACACTCACCGACTCACCGTGTTTGTAGAACAGAAGAAGGGGAAAAAAAACAACTCACCGATCACCATAAGGTTGCAAACAAGAATAAAGAAGAAGAAGAAGAAAAAAGCACCGAGTCACATAGTTGCAGAGCAGAAGAAGAAGAAGAAGAAGAAAAACGAGAAGAAGAAAAAAAAAATCTCACCTTAGCTGCAAAGCAGAGGAAGAAAAAACGAGAAGGAAAAAAAAAAAACTCACTGTGGTTGCAAAATAGAAGAAGAAGAAGAAAGAAAAAAAAATACTAACCGTAGTTGCAAAATAGAAGAAGAAGAAGAAGAAAAAAACACTCACCGTAGACCGTAGTTGCAAAACGGAAGAAGAATGAGAAAAAAACGAGAAGAAAAAGGAAAAAGATTAAAGAAGCCAGAAGCCAAAAGCTAGAAGCGAGAAGAAGAAGAAAAAAAAAAAAAAACTCACCGGAGTCGGTAACTCTGGAACAGAAGAAGGAAAAGAAAAAAATGAGAAGAAGGAGAAAGAAGAAGAAAGAAGCCAGAAGTGAGAAGAAAAAAAAATAAAAAACTCACCGTAGCCAGTAGCTTTGGAACAGAAGAAGAAGAAAAAAAAAGCGAGAACAAGAAGAAAGAAGCAAGAACCGAGAACAGAGAACCAAGAAGAAGAAAAAAAAAACTTATTGTAGCTTTGGAACAGAAGAAGAAGAAGAAAAGAAGCGAAGCAAGAAAAAAAAAAAACCACTCACCATAGCTCTGTTGCCTCTGCATGAACAAGAAATAGTATTAAAAAAAAAAAAAAAAACACAAAAACATACCTGTAGCACCGGAGTAAGCTCACCGCTACCAGAGCAAAATGGTCACCTGGGGCCCTGGATTAGTGGTTCACTGGCTCTTCCTTGTTCTTTGATTCTTCTCAAAGCCCTTTCTCAAAAGTTCAAAACCCTTGACAAAATCCAAATTCCAAACCCTGTGTTGTGAATCGGGTTTTTGTTTTGGTTATTTTTGATGGAGTAAAGTTGATCCTATACATCACAAGTGTTAACAAAACCATACACCTAGCAATAAAAACTCTAGATTTGGAATCTGAAAACAAGAAATTTTAAAATGTGTTTAAAAAAAAAAAAAAAAAAGCCATAAGGCGACTGCCTTTACCATAAGTCGCCCTAAGGCATCTTGAGGCGACGCCTTATGCTATAAGGCAACCACCATACCCACTTCACATAAGGCAGTGCACTGCCTTACCATCCCTATACTGCATCAGCGCCAAGGCGCTGGTAAGGTGACGCCTTAGCAGCGCCTTAAAAACTATGTTTCCAGTCACCTGCATATTATTTATCATTAGAGACAACTTATAATTTCCAGCGGGTAAGCATAAAATTCACTAAGAAAACATCTTTTCAAGTTTGTAAATGAGAGATGTGGTGAGGACTAGTGTTCTACTAACTAAGTGGAGAAACAAATGGGTTTCATTTCCACATCTCATACTCGATGATGAATGCATACCAGGTTCTTATGGTTTACTTGATCATGATAAACTTGTGAAAATTGTCAATCATGTTCTCCTAATTCATTGTGAAAATTTATCTTAAGTTAATTTCTGTTTTTCGAACCTGCTCATTGGTTATGCAATTCAAACCTCATCAATTCATGCCTAAGTTTTATGTGGTATGAGGTGCTGCAGATTTGACTGTTGTGGACAAAGCTGAACTCGAATTATTTGTTCCCTCTACAAAAATAATCAATAGATATATGACCCCATTAACTTTCAGCCTAAGGAATTGAAGACAAAGTTGAATTCCTCATTGTCTAAGGTTTTTCCTTATCTTTTTTGTCTCATTTTTTCTTGTTAGACATTTATATTTTACATCTGCAGATGGAATTAAAAGAAGTTGCTAATATGGCTCTTCTTTCTGAACAATCTGATGCTCTGTTGGTTGAGATGCAAGGAAAATTACCGAGTCAATTCAAAGACACTGATGAGATTTTAAGAAATAAACAAAATCAGCTATTGGGTTCCTATAGTAAAACATGACATTTTATCTCCTTTCGTTGCAGTGAAGAGTTACTTTTTTGTCTCTTTGAGGCAAATGCTGCATAGTCAAGGAAAACCCATTTAACCTGCTGGATCCTTAGAATCTAATTTTTCAGCATTCATAGTATTGGGTCCATTTCACAACATGTGGTGGGTTTTGTTCACCCACGTGAGGTGGGTCTATAGGATCAACTGAGATGGGTTTGTAAAGTTGAGTGAGATAGATTTGTAGACCTTAGTGTGGTGGGTTTTTGTAGATCCAAGTAAAATGGATTTGTTAACCCAAGAGAGGTGGGTTCAGTGGACCCAAATTAGTTGAAGTGGGTTTGTAAACTCAAAGCGAAATGAATAATGAACACAATAGAGTTGGCATAGGTAACTATAGTATTAACTTTCTAGAGTGATTCAGGTTCTTTCTCTATTTCTCTTGTTCTTTTTTTTTTCCCTTAATTTTTTTGGCCTCTTATCTAGCAGGCATATCCTGCTTGTTTTAAGGAATCTATAGTTCAGTAATTTGTCATATTATGTTTTATTTTCCTTTTCCTCCTTAGAGAGATATGTATAATTTCCCTCCTTAGGGAGGTATGTGTAATATCTTGTAAATATGTTAGTAAAGAATACATTGGTATTAGTGAGACTTTACTCATAACACATTATTCTAACATACCATCGATTTCTCTTATGCTCCCTCTTCTTCCGCATCTCTCATCTCATTGTTCCTCTCCATTCACATATTCTAACTTGGTATCAGTGCTTGTAAGTTTGGTTTGAGAGTTGAGCTACTACTCTCTTCCCTTCTCCTCTTCTCTTCTCTTCTCTTCTCTTCTCTTTGGAACCTAGGTTACAAAGGGGTTCCAAGGAAAGAGACTTTTATGTAAGAAGATTGAAGAAACCTGGAGAGAGGCATGCAAGGAGACCATGGAGACACCAAGGGGAGTTTTTCTTTGAAAAAAGAGACACTTGAAGGTTGCAAGAACCAAAACCAGGCCTAGGTAAGCTCGCCGCCAGCGTTGGAGTATTTTTTTCTCTTTCTCTCTCATCTGGTCAGCTTTGGAGCTGAAACCAGGTCCATTTGGGTCGCCCTAGGGTGTAGTATCATCCCTCTTGGTCTCGCTACAAGCCTGCTTGAGTTGTGCGGCCACAACTCAAAGATATTAGTGCATATAGGGTACCGCCAGCCCTGTTTTTGGTGTTTTTTATCTCCAAGATATTGCCTGTGATGCTTTCGATTGCTATTTGTTTGTGAGGTATGATGTTTAGGGCTATTGAGCTCCTATGTTATGATTCTACACCTTGAACTTGGTTTAAAGTATCTCCGATACGATACCCTTCCGATGCGTATCTTAAAGTTAACTTACTTATACGACGACCAATACCGATACTTTAATCTTTGATCTTTAACATATCTTAGCATATCTCCGATACGATACGATACCCTTTGATACATATCTTAAATTTAGCCAATCGATATGACAACCGATACTAATACTTTAATCCTTGCGGCTGGAAGAAGGTAGATGGTGTGAATTCCTTTGAACTGTATGCTTCGATTGGTGGCTGAATTTTTTTTCTGGCTCAGGGAAAGTAATTTTTGGGTAGAGTGTGTGCTCCCCACCTTGTGTGTGACCCCTTATCGACAATATGTCTGATGATAGTCGACTTGGGGCCCGCTTCAGAGATATTTAAACAAGTGCATCGAGTGGTTCTACTCATTCTACCCCCATGGCATTCGATAACCCAGATACTCAAATTTTCATTGTGAAGTTGGATAACACAACTTACTTGGATTATACTCATTCTGTGAAGCTTTCCTTGCGGAGTAGGGGAAAGCTCAGGTATATTCAGGTACCATTCAGGCTCCTAAACCAGATGACCCGACATATCCAAAGTGGGAGACTAAAAACTCCACTGTTATGACATGACTGATTTTTTCCATGAAACCTAAGATTGGAAGAAGGTTTATGAGGAAAGAAACTGCCAAGGATATTTGGGACAGTGTTACTAAAACTTTTGACCATGTGAGTGACTCAGCCAAAGTTTATCAACTACTTCAGAAGGTCATTGGTATAAAGCAAGGGGATAGGACCATTTCTAAGTACTATAACACTATCATTAGTCTCTGGGAGGAGTATGATCACTATAAAGACCTCCAATTGTCTAATCCTAAGGATGAAGCTAAGTTTTATCAGAACTTAAGAAGGAACAGGTTCTTATTTTGCTTGGTGGGTTGAATCCCGAGCATGAGTCGATCCGAAAACAGATATTGAGCCAGTCTCCACTTCCATCCCTTGATGAAGTGTGTAGCTATTTACAGAATGAGGAGACCAAGCGGGTGGCCATAGAACATGTTCCTTCCCTTGAGTGGTTAGTTCTTACTACTAGCTCTCAGAGGATTGGCGTGATGGTGACCGAAGCCAAGGGCCTCGTGGGGATGACAGACGTTGTGGTCATTGTGGGAAGTCTGGGAACACCAAAGAGAGATGCTGGGTTCTCCATGGTCGACCTCCTAGCATGCGTGGTGGTACTACTGGTGCTTGTGGTAGATGTAGTGGGGGAGCTCGAGCCCATAGTGTTCAGGCTAAGCATTCTACTATATGGTCTGTTCCTAGCCCATACTTAGAGCATAATTCCGTTACTAGGGAGGATATTGCAACATTCCGTAGGGTCATGTCTCAACTGGGAGGCTTATCATCTTCTTCACTTACATTACCAGAGTCCTCAGCTTTAGCCTTGTAGGTCTCCGCGTCTGCCCCTTCCACAGCTCCATCCTGGGTTATTGATTCTAGTATGAATCATATAACTGGTATAACCCTTTATTAGAATACATACTCTATTTGTTCCGGTAAAGATAAGGTCAGGGTTGCTGATGGCTCCCTCTCCTCCATTTCTGGTAAAAGTAGCATTCCTATTACATCTTCCATTTCCCTTGATTCTGTTCTTCATGTTCCTAACCTTGCCATTAATCTCTTGTTTGTGAGTCACTTAACAAAATCCCTAAATTGTTGTCACCTTTTCTCCTTCTCATTAACTCTTTCAAGATTTGGTGATGAAGAGGATTATTGGCAGTGGGCATGAGGAGAAAGGACTCTACCTACTTGAACCTTAATCACCTTTTTTGGCTACAGTTCAGTCTTATGTTTGTGGATGTACTGATAACAGTTCTGTGGATTATGTGATGTTGTGGCACCAATGCTTAGGTCATCCATCTTTTATTGTTATGAGAAAGCAATTACCTCATTTATTTACTTCTTTTCCTAGTTCACATGTCTTTCATTGTGAAGCATGTATTTTTGCTAAACATTGTCGTTCTTCTTATCCTTATCATGGTAATAGATCTACTGTTCCTTTTCACATTGTGCACTCTGATGTTTGGGGGCCTTTTACTACTACTTCTTTACTTGGTTTTCGTTACTTCGTTTTTTTTGTTGATGTTTTTTCATGTGCTACTTGGAATGTTCTAATGAAGCACAAGAGTGATGTGTATGATGCCTTTAAAAAATTTTATCATATGGTATGTACACAGTTTGATACCAAAATCAAAATTTTTCGTTCTGACAAAGGGGGCTGAGTATATGTATTCTTCAAGACTTTTTTTATTAATCATGGCATTATCCATCAGCTAGCTTGTGTTGACACACCCCAACAAAATGGGGTAGCTGAGAGAAAAAAACCACCATTTGTTGGAGGTCAGTAGGAATCTTCTCTTTGGCATGCATGTTCCTAAAACTTTTTTGGTCTGATGCTTTCCTTACTGCTGCTTATTTCATCAACCGTATGCTAACACAACTTCTTGGCTCCAAAACTCCCTTGGACATCTTGTCTCTTAAGTCTTCTTCTTTCTCTCTTCCCCTCAAAGTGTTTAGATGTATCTGCTATGTCCATGTTAATAAATCTTCTCGGACTAAATTGGACCCAAGGCTCTTTAATGTATCTTTGGCTACTCCTCCACTACCAAGGGATACAAGTGCTATCATCCTTCTTCTAGACGAAGGCTTCTCTCTAAAGATGTCACCTTCCTTGAGTTTGCACATTTTTTTGCCTCTTAACATCCTTTTCAAGGGGAGCATAATGGAGGTGAAAAAGCTACTGATGAGATCTCTTTTCTTTCTCCATTGCCTATCTCTCTTTTTATGCTTGACATTGGGAAACACAAAGAAGTGGATACTATTGATGTTGATGATCATTCAAAAGGTGGTTCAGGTTTAGGTAATGAAAAGATGACCATTGTGTATACTAGAAGGAACAGGAAGACCTGCCAAGAGTCTTCTTTGAATCCAACTCCTGAGATCCACCCTTCTCTATCAGGTGATATCCTTTCTTCCCCATCAGAGTTAGAACTTTCTATTGCTATTAGAAAGGGAAAGAGAGCTTGTACAAATCCTATAGCCTAGTTTGTTTTCTATGACTCTCTCCTACAGGTATTGTATTTACTATTTCTCTCTCATTTGCTTCTATTCCCAATAATGTTTCTGAAGCTATGTCTGACCCTAAGTGGAAGCAAGCTATGGTTGAGGAAATGATGGCCCTTGAAAAGAATTGTACCTGAAAATTGGTTGACCTTTCAAGGGAGAGAACTCCAGTTGGATGCAAGTGGGTCTACACAATCAAGTACTGGTTAGATGGTACTATTGAGAGGTACAAAGCATGGCTAGTGGCAAAAGGATACAGTCAAGTGTATGAGATTGACTATCAGGAGACATTTGCTCCTGTGGCTAAACATAACACCATAAAGGTCCTTTTATCTCTGGCCGCGAATAAGGATTGGCCATTGTATTAATTGGATGTGAAGAATGCCTTCCTACATGGCGACGTAGAAGAGGAGGTGTATAGGCAAACTCCTTCTGGCTTAAGTTCCCTTCAGCTGCAGAAAATGTGTGCCTTCTCAAGAAGGCTCTGTATGGTCTTAAGTAATCTCCAAAGGCTTGGTTTAAAAGGTTCCGACAGGCCATCCTGAAGAATGGTTATTCCCAAAGTCAGGCTGACCACACTCTTTTCACTAAGCGTGGTAATGACACCATTATAGCTTTGATTGTCTATGTTAATGACATTGTGGTAACTGGAGATGACAAAACTGAGATAGCTAATTTGAAGAATTACTTAGCCCAATAGTCTGAGATTAAGGATCTAGGACCCTTAAAGTATTTCCTGGGGATTGAAGTATCTAGATCTAAGAAGGGCATAAATATATGCCAAAGGAAGTTTATTCTAGACCTTTTGAAAGAAACAAGAATGTTAGGCCGCAAGCCTGTAAGTTCTCCTATTGAGCAGAATCATAAGCTGAGGGAAGATGCTGACCCTTCTCTTGTTGATACAGGGAAATATCAAAGGCTAGTTGGGAAACTTATTTATTTGTCTTTGACTTGTCCAGACATTACTTATACATTGGGGGTGGTGAGTCAGTTTATGCATGCTCCCAAGAGTGGGCACTTGGATGTAGTTTACCGCATCCTCCGGTATTTGAAGTCCTTTCCAAGAAAAGGACTACTTTTTGCCAAGCATAACCAGATGAGGATAGAAGGCTTCATTGATGCCGATTGGGCTAGCTCAGTCTTTGATAGGAGATCTACATCAGGCTATTGCACATTTGTAGGTGAAAACCTAATTACATAGCGGAGTAAGAAACAATCTGTGGTGGCTCGGTCTAGTGCAGAGGTAGAATTTAGATGGGTGAACTTCTCTGGTTGAGAAGGCTAGTCAAAGAATTGAGTTTTGATACTGAGGCACCTATGAGTCTTTATTGTGACAACAAGACTGCCATAAGTATAGCCCACAACCCTGTGCAACATGATAAGATAAAGCACATAGAGGTGGATAGACACTTTATTAAAGAGAAGATTGACACTGGTTACATATGCACACCTTTTGTGAGGACTGGAGATTAGTCGATTGATATCTTCACAAAGGGTCTTCTTCATCATCAATTAAATTCTCTACTATCAAAGTTGGGAATGTATGATATTTATTCTCCAACTTGATGGGGAGTGTTAAAGATATTAGTTATGTTACTCTAAGGGTAGTTTAGTAATTTTTCACATTATGTTTTATTTTCCTTTTCCTCCTTAGGGAGGTATGTGTAATATCTTGTAAATATGTTAGTAAAGAATATATTGGTGTTAGTGAGACTTTACTCACAACACACTATTCCAACATACCATCAATTTCTCTTCTTCTCCCTCTTCTACTTCTCCATCTTCTTCCTCATCTCTCATCTCATTGTTCCTTTCCATTCACATATTCTAACTCCCTTTTGGTCTATCTAGAGAGGATGGGTGGTTGCCTTTTTTTGTACATTTCTATTTTATTGTTTAATATGATACATTTTACCTATAAAAATAAAGCAAGAGGAAAGAAAAAAAAAAATACCATTTTGGTTGAATGTGACCAACCACCTTAATAAGCCTATTTTGGTTAAAATATAAAATTTAATGAGAAGAGTCAATCGATTAACAAAAAATACAAGAGATGAGTTTGTCAATAAATTTGCATACACCTTATGTGGAAGATGGGAAGTGTTGGGGTTGGTTAAATTTTGTATTTTATGGGTCCATATAATTAGGATTGGATTTGTATAATGTATATATAACTAAATGGTCTTGAATGACTTCAAATCTAAAAGGTTGTGCCTATTTAACATGGAAAATGTTGGAATTTAAATTATTATAAGATTTAAATTACCTTTTGGTTTCTTTTATCTTCATATTTGACCATCTTTCTATCTTCTTCTATAACCTCTCACATGTTTATCTCTATGTATTCTCATAACCTTTCATGTATTTACAAATAACACTTAATATGGTCTCTTCATTTTTAGGACTTTGTCTCTTCATTTTTGGGACTCTTTTACTTCACTTTATGAGAGTCTTTTTCTCTTCAATTTGGGAGACCTTGTCTCTTCCTCTTCTTGTGAGAGATTTGAGTCCTTGTCTCTCCATTTTGATGGACCTTTCTCTTCCTCTTCTTGTAAGAGACTTAAGTCTTTGTCTCTTCATTTTGAGGGACCTTATCCCTCCCCTCTTAAGAGACTTTGTCTCTTCATGTCTTTTTTAGAAGTCTATTTTCCTCTATAAATAGAGGGGATCTCTAGGCATTGGACATGCCAATGACCAATTACAAAGTTCACTCAAGTTTTAATGTGTTGTGAAGATTGAGATCTTGTTTTATTCTCATTTTGAGTGTCTTTACGTAAGTTTCTTTCGAATATTTTATCTTTAGTTTGAGCACAACGTTGAAGTGCTCGAAGGGGTCTAGCAGTTGAGTGCACAACTACTAGGGGTGCCATTGGGCTGTCTATTTTGTTAACATATTTTGTTATAGGACTCTTAAGAGTTCGTAGTTTGAAGATCTCTTCAAAACTCAACAACCAAAAATATAAGTGTGCTCTCTCAATATTTTGACATCATCTTTCTACAGAAGACCAGTAGGCCTGATGGTGTAGGCCTTAGGGAAGAGAGGGGAAATAAGAATAGAAGGGGGGAAGGAGGGGATCACACAATCAGATATTGCACAAATCCAACCAAGGATGGAGAAATCACATAAAGAAAGGGGGAAGGGGAGTCACACACAGCCCGCGAAGGCTCTCAAACATTAACTCAATTCATCATTCTTCAAATCTGTCCAATTAGAGTACATAAGCTCCTTTATATAAAAAGGCAAACTAGCAGTCATAACCTGACTAGGGCTAGTCTTCAAGTAGGAGTAGACAATACTTAATAGGAGTTGGATTCCAAATAGGACTAGGACTAGGACTAGAACTCCAACATAGAGTAGGACTATAACTCCAACATGGAGTAGGACTAATTAACTAGTCATTCACTAATAGGGAAACCTAAACTGACTAGGAAATTAAAATAACAAAGGAAATAGACTCATAACAGGACTCTAACTAAACTAATGAATTAAATTTCGTTTTCCTACTCATATTTTAGGCCCATTAAAGTGGCCCATTACAAAGAAAACTTATGGGATCAAAGTCCCAACACATATGTAACCTAACCCAAGCTTATTTGCAATAAAATAAGCCCATTAAGTGACTTCTCTACATCAATTCCCCCAATGTTGAGAAAAGCTTGTCCATGAGTTTTGTAAAACGGGAGAATCAACACCAATCGATCAATATCCATCTTTGCCTGTATGAAGTCGCCATCAAAACGATGATGGAATGCTATGAAATCCACGACGCGAAGTTCATAGATGAAGTAGTGACTTAGAAAAATAAATCGATCGGTTCACTGAGGAGATCGACCGATTTAAATTTTTCCACAAGTTGATCTTCAACTTCCAACAATGCCATCTCATCTTCTACCACTGGTGATTCATCTTCTGGTTTGTCTACTTGTTCAACAGCTGAGATCACATAATTGAAGGTAGAGTGTGCTATGGATTTGATTTCCGTGCAATGTCGTTGAGTCTTATCGAGCTTCTCTATTATCAATTGCATTTGTTGATGGATATAATAAAAGGTCTAAATCCATTGGCCATTTTTGCTTCTCTCTTCTTTTTTTTTTTTTAGGAATCAAAGGGAGGGTTTAAGGAATGGGAAAAGGAATAGGGAGAGAAAGGATGTTGCGTGGGACATTATGTGAGGTGAGGGGAGTTGTGTTTCAGTAGAGCAAGGGATCCTTCAGCTCTGATACCAAGTTGGTGGGGTAGGCCTTAGGGAAGAGAGGGGAAATCAGAATAACATAGGGAAGGAAGGGATCACACCATCAGATATTGCACAAATCCAATTAGGGAGGGAGAAATCACATAAAAAAAGGGAGAAGGGAATCACCCACAGCCCTAAGGCTTTCAAACATTAACTCAGTTCATCATTCGTCGAATCTGTCCAATTAGATTACATTAGCTCCTCTATATGAAGAGGCAAACTAGCAGTCTTAACCTAATTAGGAGCTAGTCTTCAAGTAGGACTAGACAATACCTAATAGGAGTCAAATAAGACTAGGACTAGAACTCCAACATGGAGTAGGACTATAACTTCAACATGGAGTAGGACTAATTAACTATTCATTCACTAATGCGGAAACCTAAACTGATTAGGGAACTAAAATCACTACAAGAAAATGAGTCAATTGCTATGAATTTTTTACTATGGAAAATATATATTGTCGTAATTGAAAACAATAGTAACGGTATAAAAATACCGTCATAGAAAGTCTACAAAATATGAGGGCTTCTTTTACCGTAGTATTAGGTGATATTACACTACGGTTAAATTGTATCGTAGTATTTGGTCAAGCATAGTATCTGGTAATGTAAAATAATTCCGTAATATCTGGTAACGTAAATATGACGAAAAAAATAATTCCGTAGTATTAGGTAAAATAAATATGACAGAAAAATAATTCCATAGTATCTGACTGCCGTTAGATACGACAGACACTTATCTTGCATAATTTATAATAAATTGTATATGACGGAAGAAAAGTTCGTAGTATCTGTACAGAAAATACTTTTTTCCGCATCAAACCGTTCCCGCTGAAGTTGAAAAGTTTTTCCCCAAACCCATTCTCCCTCGAACAAAAGCCCTACCCACACAAACTCCCGCACAGACCCCTTTTCATTTCTTTTCATTCCTTTTCTTTCAGATCTAGAAGAGAAGTAGCATGTTGGTGTACAATGTTTTGTATTCCGTCACAGTTTAATCCAGGGAGTACTGGCGTAGCGCCTCAACAGGCAGGACGGCTGGGGTGTACGCCCCCCCGCCCGAATTTTTTATTTGAGGGCAGTTTTGTACTTTTTTGGATTAGGGTTTTTAGCTATATATTTTTAGCGAGGGTTTCTTTCTCTGTAATGCAAGCAATACTGAGAGGTGTGAGGACGAGCATTGTAACCCTATTCTCCGTTGATAGTGAAGCAGGATCTCATCTCAGCGAGGACGTAGGCAATTTTTTCGAACCTCGTAAATCTGTGTGCATTACTTGTTCTTGTTTTTCCATTATTTTCTGCATCGTTTTAGGGTTGCATTTCTACATAGCGCCACTTAGGTTTCCTATGGTTTAGAAGATCATTGAGAACAACCTTCACGACTTTCTCACCTGGAAAACGTCTCTGCTTTCTCCAACTTCATAGCAAGCCCTTCAAGAGGCACATGCATGAAATGTCTCTGCTCTCTTCTCTTTTATTAGTTATTTGATACCGAGAACTAATACTTTTATTGCTCTCAAGATCTATTAAACTTTTAGGTTTCCTATGGGTTGTATTGGCACACCCGCTTAAGCCATAATTCTGCATCAAGGAGCAATAACCCTACAAACAATTTTGATGAATGGAAATTGGTTTTTGACTTTTGGTTTTGTGAGATTCAGAGCTCTCTCTATTCACGCTTAGTTGGAGTTTGTATTTTCTGCATAGGAATTTGATGAATTGAAATTGACTCATGAGGCCTTATTTTTCTATGAGATTCAGAACTATATTTTTCTGTGAGATACGAGTAAGCCTTGTCGGATTCAGAAGGCTTGATGAGATTCCAAGCTTGGGTGTCGTGGGATGCCAACTTAGAACATTGACTGGGATTCCTGATTCATATTCTTCCTTTCTTCTATCCTTTTGTTATAACCATTAGCAATTTAGAATTAGATTTCTTCATTCTTACGCTGAACATAAATTTTTTTCAACTCTCTTTTCTTTTGTTTCTGTTTAAAGAATTAATACTAATCAGTCTACTCTATTCTTATTAATTCCAATTTGGATTAGTAGTTTAAAGTTCTAGTTTGGTAACTTCTTTCAAAAAAAGATCTTTTTCCAAATTGATCTAGAAGAATTGCTACTTCTAGATTTCAGTTTTCAGATTTGGTATCTCAAATCTAGTTTCATAATACATATTTCAGATCTGTTATAAAATGTAATTTTTGGCATCAATTCCAAAGAGTCTTCCAAGTCTATTTCTAAAGTTTGTGTCATGGAACTGATATTTTGCTGCTGTTTTATGGGGCTTTAAACTTGATAATGGTTCTCCAATTTTTCTTCTTTATAATCTTTTATCTGCAGCACTAAATCTTTCCTACGATTCTACAAAATTGAGCTTTCCTATGCCAATATTATATTTAGATTATTATTTAAAGATTTATTAGGACGAGACATATAGATTAAAGCCATTTAGGTTTTTGGCTTTCTGTTTATTGATTAGAAACCTTTTCTTCATGTATTATGACTATTATACTGGTAAGGGGAGGATGGGCATGTAAATTGAGATATTTATAGCAATAATATATTCAGAAAAAGGTTTTGCCCATGCATGTATAGGTTGAACGTGTCTGGCTGTAGGTATATGAGTTTGAAAGCTTATGTATATTGTACAGTTGATGGATTGTTAACTGTTGAAATAGAGAGAATGATTCTTTTCCTTTCTAGACTTGTGTACATGGTTGGCTCTATATTGTTGGTAAAGAGAGATTATGTAAATTGAAAACTACTAATTCCTTTTGATTGATGCATCTTGAAGTCCTGTTATTTGTTTCTCTTTTTCTGCTGGACTCTGCTATTAGATTGATTTAGGTACTTTCACCTTATGTCTAAGGTGAGATGCTTATATAGAGATCAAGATTCAAGTGCTATTTAAAGAATAGTTTGCGAAAGACTGATGCCAGGATTTTCTAGATCTCTTAATCACTAGAGGCTATTGTGTTCCTTGGATGAAGGTTTGATATTTACAGAATGATTTCAAAGTGAGATGGCTGGGGAAGCTAATAATTAAGAATATCATATCCCTGTGTTGCCATGGAGTCTAGTTCTTCATTGTAGTATTTACTTTTGTCAAACTTTTGATTTGAATTCCCAACAACCATTTCTTGTTGTGGAAATTATTTTATACAGCTCTAGGCATGGTGCTATCAAGTTTTGAACTGTTAGATCTGTATTCAGATCAATTCCATCCACACCCTGATCGCAATTTATCAAATGCAATGGTCGATAAACCTTCCTATGTTCGTACTAAATAAGTTCCCTTCTATCATCAGGTTCTTATTCCTTAAATATTTCACTCACCAAGTTGGCAAGATTGTGCTTCTCTTAGACCATGTAGCTGATCCCTTTTAGTTGGGATAAAGCTGAGTTAAGTTGAATTGAATTGAATAGTTTAACGTGCTCTCTTAGACTATGCTTAGAGGCTCATTACATTGCTTGAGCCCAAGATTAACATCGGTCTTAAGTGGTGCTGAACAGTTAAACAAGAACCGGGAATCACATACTTATTTAGTTGGGACCTTCAAGAAGCTTCTATCCCAAAATTCAGCCATTGGTCATTCGAATGCTTAACAGGGAATCACAGACTTATTTATGCCTTGATGAAGTGAACAAAGGTCCCTTGTGCTCCCCCAACTTGATTCTGATGGTTCTCTTGTTTACAGGTTCCTTCTTGTTGAAGGTGGTCAGTGGACACGTACTGATTATGTTATCGTCAATTTGGATGGTTCAAGGCATCCTACCTCTTATGACGATTTATCATTAGTTGCAGCCAGTCCGTGGTTCTCCCTATACTTTCCTCCAGGCACTTTTTGGTCATGAATATCCTGTGAGTTGCACATGAAATAGATGTTTCCTTGGTTTACTGTTTATTCAAAATACTTGAATTTATTCAGAACCTAATTTCTCTCTCTTCATCAGCTTCTCAAATTCATTCATTTTTCTTTATTTTGTTTTCCCATATTCTTCTTTTAGTTTGTTGATTTAGTATTGCTTTGTTCTGCCAGGTTGGTTTGCTAGATGAAGAGAAAATTCTTCCACTGGGAAAGGAGATAAGTGCAGTTGGCATTTGCAGATTGCAAGGTGGAACTCCTGAGATTAAGTCTTGCAAGGACCTTCCCATTTTCTTGTAAGGAATTTTATTGAGGATAGAAATCTGCAAGATTCTATGGCTTGAACATACTGAACCCATTTCATACTGTTAAGGCATGCTCCCATGCTCTGTACTGGTGTTATACTCTTATATTTATATTGAAGTATTTGAAACCATCCACAGATGGTATATTAGGACAATCATGACACACAGTTATAGCTGGTTCTCAAACTGGAGTTTTTAGTTAAAACTTGCTGATTTAAGTGGCTATCAATGAACTTTGACAGTTTTTCTGGTCAAGGTATATGATGGTTGGTTGTGGCTAAAGCTCCACAGATCTGACAGCCATGATGATACATATCAGGTTTTGTTGCAAGTTAACCTGGTGATGGTTTTCACTGCTACTTTTTTTTTTTTTGACCGAGGGTTCCACAACCATTTGTATTTCTGAAATTCTGTTGTTCATGACACATTGGTTTCATTGGGAAGTTGCAACCTGGGTAGTTTTGATCGGTCAAGTTACGTTTTAGACAACTGTTTGCATGTTTGCTGCTGCTGTGATGTTCTGTTGGTTGATAGTACAGAACATCTGCGAATATCCAGTCTGTAAATATTCTATGATATATTTACCTAATTACCTAATATTATACATGTCGACATATTACAGATACGCTTAAAAACGTTATGAATTTCAACCCTTTCATTTTTAGATTAAGGTGGAAGCCAATGTGTGATTGTTGAATATTATGATTTACTTTGCACTGATTTTTATGTTCCATCTCCTTTGTTCATGACATAAACTCAGTAGATTAAATGATTTAAATAATCATGGTAATGTAAGACAGGATAGGGAGTATAACCAAGTCTCAACTGCAGGAACTTTTAATCAACGAACAACCATAACTAGCTCAACTGCATAACAGAAATCAGATCAGACAATTGGGTGACACAGGGCCTATCGACCTCAACAGTAAGAACCTTCAAAGCAGATGAAGTATGAATAGCAGAAACTGATAAATAACTCAAATAGGTCTAGGACAACTGAGAACCATGAATCATAGGCCACACGGTCAGTAGGAACTGAATTAAACCAATCGGTTTTAGTTCTGGACAATATAGGCACTAGAAGACAAATTTATGGTGATTTGTAATAATTTACAACTGACTGGCCAGATCCAGCCCATGTTTGGATTAAGTTTCACTCTATTAGGAAGGAAGACTCGACCAAAGTTTCAGCCTAATCTGAAGGCTGCAGGTGGTACAGAGATCAAGTAACCGATTGAGACTCTTAGAAGAATTTCTGAGGCAGAACTGAGATGTAAACACCTAGTTTGATGAGCAGGGATAGATTCCTTGAATAGCCACCTTGAAAAGAAGAACACTTGAGGAGACCTCTTGGACTTCACGCCACAAAGAGTTACCAGATCAAACACCTGTCCATCACTTTGATCACACACAAAGCACACTCGTAAGAGTAAACAGCAACATAGCTTTTTCATTATTTTTAGTCTTTTATTCTGTTCTAATATTCCCAATCGATATCTTTTTTAGAGTCCTATTTTAGTTTTTAAAGACCTACAGTTAGTTATAGTTTACTTAGGCTTTAAGAGTCCCAGATAGGGTCTATTTGGTCCTTTATTTCTTTTGTATAGGTAAGGTATAGACCATGTTGTTCTTTTATATATGTTAGGGTGACCATGTTGTTAAAGTTAGTCGTAGTTTACTTAGGATTTAAGAGTCCTAGTTTGGGTCTAGGACGTAGGCTTTAGAATGCATATCCTTATTTTTCTAGATGGTCCTGTGTCATTTGGTGGGTGGTTAGTAAGATATAGAAAATAAAAAATGTGGGTGGTCGGTGAGATGTAGAAAATAAAAAACAAAATTAAACAAATATGGTCAGCAATGCATGGGTGCGCGGCATGGTTGCGCTGTCATGCATATAGCCGCAGGCATGGCTGCACTACCACATGGATGGCCGCAGGCACGGTTGCAGTGCCGTGCACATGGGTGCATGCATGGCTGCATTGCCGCGCACGTTCTGTGCATAAGTCTGCATGTTACCGTGCACATGGTTGGCTGCATTACCACACGGATGGCCGCAGGCACGGATGCCCTGCACATGGATGCTTGCATGGCTGCACTGCCACGCACGTTCCGCGCATATCTGGCACTTGAGAGTGGAATTATCCAGATTGTTGTTGCTTCCGCCAAAGAAATTGATGAGAAAGATCATTGGTATAGGTTGGGGGTTGACGCACTTCATCAGGGTAATGCCAGCATAATTGAATATGCTTACCGGAGGACAAAGAACTTTGAGAGGCTATCATTCCTGTATCTTATAACAGGGAATTTGGATAAGCTGTCTAAAATGCTTAGGATTGCTGAAATCAAGAACGATGTGATGGGTCAATTCCACAATGCCTTTTATCTGGGTGATATCAGGGAGCATGTCAAGATCTTGGAGAGTGCTGGCCATTTGCCTCTCGCTTATGTTACAGCTGCTGTTCTGGGGGACAATGTTCCCACTTTGCCAGAGGGGAAAGTTCCATCCCTTCTGATTCCCCCTTCCCCTATTCTTTGTGGTGGAGATTGGCCATTGTTGAGAGTTAAGAAAGGCATTTTTGAGGGGGGATTGGGCAATGTGGGTACTCCCGATGATACCGCTGATGCGAATTGGGGTGAAGATTTGGATATGACCAAAGATGGGGAGGAAGTACACGAAGAAAATGATGAGGAAGGAAATATAAATATAATTCAGAAAATTACCCTTGATGCATGGGAGAGTCTTGGCTCAGTTTGTGCAAGTCTGATTGTCCAGAATTCGTTGCTGGGGCAACAAAATCACAACTCAAAGAATGATGCTCCAAATGGCAAAACTTGTCAACAAGGGGTATTTCAGGAGTTTTAAAAAGTTATAAGAATTGGGTTTGAAAACTCTGAGAGTTTCATTTGAAAGAGGGGAATGAGAGCTTTCTCTGAGAACCTTCCATCAATACGGTGATAACCTTCAGATTATTTATAAAAATGGCACAGAAATCTAGGAAAATCCATAATTGGTGCTTCATGCCGATTGAGGCCTAAATAACATCGGATTTGAAAAAAACTTTGCACACATGTTTAAAACATCCAAATGAGGTCATCTCAAGGGTCTTGCCCAAAATTAAGGGGTCTGGTTACTGAGAAATATTCCAAGGGTAAAATGGTCATTTTATATCAAGGGTTAACCAAATGTCACCGGATTTAGACGAAATTTTAGGTGATGACCTAAAATGGATAAATAGGGATATTATGAGGGCTTCATATCATTTGGAGAAAGTTTGTAAACTTTGCCATTTGATTGTGTCTTTAGTCAGCCGGCTCTTGATCATCATCGCTGAGAGGTTCTCCCAAGGTGTCAAAATTCAGTGTCTACATACCACAATGAGAAACTTTACGATTACTGTAAACCATAAAACCAAACACCAAGAAGAAGAAGAAATGGTGAGGGAGAGATCTACTACTCCTAACACCATTGAGCCATAATAGTGTGGAAGCATGCGAGGCACTGGAAAGATCACACCGCCAACAGTCATGTAAGAAGGATTCTTCGTAAAGAGTATAAACATTAGTAAATCAATCGCGAGCTCGTCCTCATGATTGAACATAACTACGGATTGTCTTTGGCAAGTCAAAGCGTATTATAGAGGAGAAATCTAGCACATGAATTCCCTCTTCAACCACATCAATAGTGAACAATAGGTTAATCTATATAGCATGTTTTACACTATTAGGAACAGAAATGGTGTTAATCTGTATAGCATTATACACTTTACTTTGAGCACAACGTTGAAGTATTCGAAGGGGTCTAGCAGTTGAGTGCACAACTACTAGGGATGCCATTGGTTGTTTCATCTTGGAGGCCGATACGTAACTCACCCGGTTGCACCATTGGGGGTGTCTATGGTCTTAAGGAGAGTGTCAAGTGAATCAACTCAGCCTGTCTATTTTGCTAATATATTTTGTTATAAGATTCCTAAGAGTTCGTAGTTTGAAGATCTCTTCAAAGCTCAACAACCAAAGATAAGTGTGCTCTCTCAATATTCTAACATCATCTTTCTACAGAAGACCAGTAGGCCTGATGGCGTAAGCCTTAGGGAAGAGAGGGGAAATCAAAATAGCAAGGGGAAGGAATGGATTATACAATCAGATATTGGAAAAATCCAACCAAGGAGGGCAAAATCGCATAAAGAAAGGGGGAGGGGGAGTCACATATAGCCCTAAGGCTCTCAAACATTAACTTAATTCATCATTCTTCAAATCTGTCCAGTTAGAGTACATAAGCTCCTCTATATAAAGAGGCAGACTAGCAATCATAACCTAACTAGGGCTAGTCTCCAAGTAGGACTAAACAATACCTAATAGGAGTTGGACTCCAAATAGGACTAGGACTAGGACTAGAACTCCAACATGGAGTAGGACTAATTAACTATTCATTCACTAATAGGGAAACCTAAACTGACTAGGGAACTAAATAGACTCATAACAAGACTGTAACTAAACTAATGAATTAAATCCCATTTTCTTATTTTCTACCCATATTTTAGGGCCATTAAAGTGGCTCATTACAAAGAAAATTCATGGGATCAAAGGCCCAACACATATGCAACCTAACCCATATTTGCAATAAAATAAGCCCATTAAGTGACTTATCTACATCAATTCCCTCGATGTTGAGAAAAACTCGTCCAGGAGTTTTGCAGAATAGGAGAATCAATACCAATCGATCAATATCCATCTTTGCCTGTATGAAGTCACCATCAAAACCATGATGGAATGCTATGAAATCCATGATGAGAAGTTTATAGGTGAAGTAGTGACTCAGAAAAATAAAATCGATTGGTTAATTGAGAAGATCACTGATTTAAATTTTTTCACAAGTTGATCTTCAACTTCCAACGGTGCCATCTCATCTTCTACCATTGGTGATTCATCTTCTGGTTCGTCTACCTGTTGTTCAATGGCTAAGATCACATAGTTGAAGGTAGAGTGTGCAATGTCGTTGAGCCTCTTTATTATCCATTGGATTTGTTGACAGATATCCAATAAAAGGTCTAGATCCATTAGCCATCTTTGCTTCTCTCTTTTTTTTTTTGGGAATCAAATGAGGGAATAGGGTAGGGTTTAGGGAATGGGAAAGGGAATAGGGAGAGAAAGGGAGTTACTGGGGACATTGTGGGAGGTGAAGGGAATTGTGTTTTAGTAGAGAAAGGGATCATTCGGCTTTGATACCAAGTTGATGGGGTAGGCCTTAGGGAAGAAATGGGAAATCCGAAAAGCAGGGGGAAGGAAGGGATCACACAATTAGATATTGGACAAATCTAACCTGAGAGTGAGAAATCGCATAAAGAAAGGGGGAAGGGGAGTGTTTGAGATTTAAAAGTAACCGCAAGCGTACGGATCAGTGTAGCTAACAAGTGGAACACAAGGAGGGCAACCACTTTATTTTTAGCTTCTTTTAGTAATTGGAAAGTGTAACGATTGATTATGGAGATCTACTTCTAACTACCGTCCTAATACAAATGCATCTAAAAGCGTCCTAACCAACACATCTAGGGAAATTGGAATTGAAATTGCAATAAAAATTGAACGACCTAACCATTCACATCTAACCTTAACCATTCATCATCTAGGAATTGAAATACTCAAAGCAAATAAAATAAAAGCAATAAAATAAAAAGAAAAGGAAATGGCTGAAATAAAATAAAAGGGGAATAAAGCTAGAGAGAGGCACATAAGTAGGTATCTCTACTTAGCCCGAAGGATGCACCATAAATAATATGAGCTTCCCTACTTGACCAGAGAGTACTTTTACAAGGGCTTTCTACTTGGCTTTAGGGGAAGGGATGCAATATAAATAACGAAAGTAAAAGGATGGTTCCATGGCTATAGAGGGGAAAAACCAACACATGCATCTAGCCAAAGACCTTGGAGGAAAGGGAAACCATCAAAGTAAAAACTGAAAATAAAAGCTTAAATTAAGAATGAATGGGTAGCCATAAGAGGGAATGAGAGGGGGGTGGGAAGACTTATGTAGAAGCCTACTTACCTAAACTTCAATCCTTGAACTTGAAAACTTGGTTGAGATTTGAAACACTACCAGCCAAAAAACCAGATCTGAAATGGACCAAATCTGAAATTGCTAGGCTTGGTGAAAACAAATCTAGAAGAGAAAAACTGAACATGGAAGAGATGATCCACAACTTGTTCTTGTCAACTAAAACTAAGCCTAGAACTAGAAATTAAAATTATTACACCTTTGAATAACTTGAATAACATAAACTATAAAAATACAGGACATTGCATTAATGAAATAAAACCAATTACAAAAGTGTTTAAAGGAAGAAAAACTAATAAGAACTAGAACAACTAGAACTAGAAGCAGAAAGAGAGCACAACTAAAAATTAGAGAAAAAGAGAGCAAGAGAGGGACGATTTTTTCTATATAGAGAATGGGGAGGGAGTAGAGGAGGACGCCCAAAGGAGATCCTCTTGGACGTTTGATGAGGTGGAAGGGGGAGAATGGAGAGAAAAGGAGAGAAAGTAGGAAAGAAGAGGTCTTCAATGATTTCTTTCCTTTTTTCATATATTTTTTTCCTTTTTTCTCTTTTTCAAACTTGCGCACAACCTTGGACGATTTTCTATTATTTGCTTGAAATATTTGGACAATATTCTAATTTATGAGGAAATTTCGTCTGTGCCCCTTGTCTTTAAGTGAGTGGAACGAATCTTCAACAAAATCTCCTACAAGATAGGACAAAGAGTGTACATCACACAAGGGGTGAGAGAAAATGCATTGTCCCTCCATCCTTGTTGGCATCTTAGAATATTCCTTATACCCCTAGAACAATTGCATACGGCTGGTTTTGCATCTCGGTTCAGTTCTAGTCTGAAAAGAATAATTGCGTGTACGGTTGTCCAAACGAATGTGTACTTTTAATGCAACATGTCCATCTTACTCAGAATTTCATCCTCTTCGCAGCCATAAAAAGAAACTAGACCTCTTTATGTGTAAAATTGGATATAAGGTGCCCAATAGTCCTTAAGGCCTTTAAAATACATGACCTGCAAAAGGAGAGTAAAACCCAAGGCAGCTCCATTCTAAATATGTAAAATGCATGCTTTTATACCCTAGATTTTACACATGAATGTGCTCATCAGAATTCCCCCACACTTAAACTTTACGAGTTCTCGAGCAAAAGAAAAAGAGCAAAAAGTAAACAACAAAAAACCTAACCACTTTCGTAGGAATCATAGTTGCACTTATCATGTGCAACAAGCCTTTAAACCCCTAGGTCACCCCTAGTGGACGAGTTATGTCTCATCGGTGTTTACAGTGAATATACACCCAAAATTCAGAGAAAAAAAATAAACAAATCCTAACCTTGGCTAAAGGTAAGGGTCATATCGTATCCGGAGCAAAGATAATTTCTTTTACACTTGGTCTAGGGACCCCCACACTTGAATTTTTATTAACTCATATCAATTTTAGGCACAAGCATATTTCTTAATTTGGAACTCACCTTGTCTTTTCCAAAACATCCTTATCTTAAGACAAAACCACTTGTGAAGTAAAAAGAAACCAAGGACTAAGGCGTTAGAGTGTTTTCGATCAAACATGTTACCAAGGCATTGATGACATTTGCACATACTTTCCTATTGTGTGTGTGTGTTTTTTTTTTAAATAAACTCTATCCTACTCCACTACTGTTGGCCTGAATGACATGGCTAGACACCCAAGTTACTATGTAGCTTCACTTTTTGTATATGCACACATAGATAGTGATGCCAGAGTTCTTTCAGAAATTTCTTCCCTCAGAGTTTCTATCAAGACATCATGCTTCCTGAGGCGCAATGCCCTCTCTAGTTCTAAGGAAATCAACTCATACTCTTTCTTTCCACACTTCATTTAAAATTATGTATTTTTCAACTCATGCCAATCTAAAAAGGTCTCAACTCCAAATCAAGAGTACAAGGAACTCACAGACTTACATATGGTCCAACACCGTAAAACAAGGGTTTATTATTTTTCAAAAGAGAGTCTCATCTCAAGACACAAGTTTGTTTCTTTTTTATCAACAAGGTTTTTATGTGTTTAAGATGGGTACCTTAATTAAAATTATTACTTTCATACATCAAGCAACCGAATGGTATAGTCATTATCCAAAAGCCAAAGTAGGATTTCATCCTTAGCAAGCTCAAAAAAAAAAAAAAAAAAAAAAAAGAAAGAAAGAAAGAAAGAAAGAAATGGGAAAAAGCAAAAACAAAAAGAAACACTGTTTTCTCTCCCCCACACTTAAGTCATGCAATGTCCTCAATGCATAGAAAAAATTAAAAGTGAAGACAATGCAAGGGGTTGATACCTGGTTTAAAAGTTGTCATTTATGTAAAGAGGTTCATGGAGATCTATGACCTCTTTTAGAGCAGAAGATGACAACTCAATGAAGGGCTTCAACTGTGGACCATTGACTTTGAAAATTACACATGTGCTAGGGTTCAACACCTCAACAGCACCGTGAGAAAAAACAGTCTACACAATATAAGGACCATCCCAACGGGATCTCAACTTACCTGGAAAAATATGCAACCTAGAATTGTATAGCAAAACCTTATCACCAGGTGTGAAAGACTTCCTAAGGATATGTCTATCATGAAAAACCTTGGTTTTTACCTTACAAATCTTAGTATTGTCATAGGCATCATTGCGAAGCTCCTCCAACTTAGCTAGTTGGAGTCCGATATGAGTATTAGCAGTAGGCATATCAAAATTCAGCTTCTTTAAAAGGATCTATGCTCTAACTCAATTGAAAGATGGAATGCCTTCCTATACTCAAGGTGGTGAGGAGATTGTCTAAGATCAGTCTTGAATGAAGTTCTGTGAGACAACAAGGCATCCACAGGTCTAAGAGACCAATCCTTGCGATTAGGGTTGATAGTCTTTTGCCAAAATTTGCTTAATCTGCCTATTGGATACTTCAACTTGGCCACTAGTTTGAGGATGATAGGATATAGCCAGCTTATGGGTGATCCCATATTTCTTCATGAGGGCCTCAAATGATCTATTGCAAAAATACTTGCCACTGTCAAAAATAGGATAAATGATCCCATTATCCATCCACTTTAGATTTTATTTTTGAATGACTTCCTTATTTTCCTTTAGTAGCTTAATCAACTCCTCCTGACTTGAAGTCAAATCAGAAGCAATGATGACTGGAAGAGTGTGATCCTTACCTAAGAAAGCATACTTAAGATTGGAGGCCAACTCCTTCAACTCAAACTTAGGGGGTTCAACAATGGAAGGCTTAGGCATTAAGGTAGATAAGGGTCCAATGGGCTCTACAGATGGTTGGAGACTCCAAACCTCAGACATAATTCCCTCATCAAATTCACCCAATTGTTCCATACACTCTTAAAATTCAGAATCAAAATCAATATCAAAATAAGTTTTAATGGAATTTGGAATTTCTTGGAGCATATGAACTTCCTCCTCATAGGGATTTGGTTACTTACCCAACCTAAAGATATTAAAATCTACAGAAGTGTTGCCAAAAGAAAGTTTCATGGTACCGTTCCTACAATTGATTATGGCATTACTGGTGATAATGAATGGTCTACCAAGAATGATTGGGATCTAGTCCCAAACGCTGGTAACTAGTTGGGTGTCAAACAATGAAATCAATAGGGAATAAAAGTTCCCCTACCTTATGTAAGACATCATCAACCATCCTTTTAGGAATCTTAATAAACCTATTGGCCAACTGAAGAGTAGTTCCAGTGGCTTTCAATTCTCCCAATCCTAGTTGCTTATACATATAGTAAGGCAAAAGATTCACATTTGCACCAAGGTTAAGTAAGGCATGCTCAATGTAGGTGTTGCCTATGAAATAAGCTATGGTAGGGCTCCCTATATCTTTATACTTGACAACTATAGGCTGAGTAATTATGGAACTAATGTTACTTGCCAAGAATGCATTTTTGAGCACATTACTATACGTTTATGGATACACAAATCTTTCAGGATCTTTGCATAGGTTGGGATCTGGGATAAGGGTGTCAATTCATGGCCCGACTCGACTAAATCGATCAGAACTGACCATTTATAGATTGGCCTGGCCCGACTCATTTATTAAACGTGTCGGGCTTGAGCCAGTCCCATTTATAAACGATCGGTCTTAGTCCTGCTACTTGGACCGTCGGGCGCCTGACCGAGACCGACTGAATAACACCCAACCAAGATCGGTCTATTGTGCACCGACCTGGCCCAACCCTTTAATGACTGTAAAATGCCTATTTTACCACCAAATGAAAGAGTTAAAAATAAAAAGTAAAGAAAGAAACCAAAGAGGCAAAAACCCTAACCGACTACGGACTACCCTTCGGCCTCCTTCTTCGACCTTCCTCTTCGTTTCACACTATGCTGCGGCCCACCACTGTGTTTCTCCATTGTTTTTGACTCGCCAGTCGCCAAGGCCAAGCACTCTTCATTTCTATTTGGCCGACTGTTGTTGGCGGCTGTGTTTCACCATTGTCGCCACTCGCCAAGCACTCTTCGTATCTATTTGGCCGACTGTTATTGTGCCGGCAATGCATCGGCTGTGTTTCTCCATTGTTGCCAAGCATTTCTTCATTGTCTGCAAGGAGAAAAGTGCAACTTGGTTAGTGCTGCCTTTCTAGGTATGTTCTTACTTGGATTTTCCATTTCATCAGTCTGTTCCTTGATTTTGTTGTTTTTGTATATGTATAAAACCGACAATGATATGTGCAAATCCTCGCCTGCTTTCCTTGTTTGGGTTGTTCTTGATTTGATTGGAGTACCTGATATGAAATTAGGGTAATTCTATTTGGGAATTCGTTGAGGAGAGATATTTTTAACTTTTTTTTTCTTTTTTATAAAGACGAAAATGCCGAGAGATTCCTCATCCAAACTTGAACCTGACGATGATTCAACTTTCGTTGAGATTGATCCAACTGGTAGATATGGTTGGGTTAGTATTTAGTACTTTCTTCTATTTATTATCTACTATTATTATTGTTGTTGTTGCTTGTTTTTGCTATTGCTCTTCTAATTTATGTTTGGATATACTTCTGTTTTATTCCAATCTCTAGTGCTTGGAATGCAGCTCATCAATTTGACATTTTGATGTAAATCTTTAAAAAAATTTTTTTTTTTGATGGTTTAATATTAAATCAGGGGGATAGGTTTTTTGGTTTAACAAACCATAATTATACCATTTATTTGCCACGATTTAAAATGCTATAAAGGAATAATCATGATCCAAATTAAAAGTTCGGTATTTAAAACATGATGGCTGAATTGTATCTTTCTAGTTGGTAACACAATATATATAGAATGTCTCGACAATTTGGTCACTTTATCAGAGTTCAAAAAAAGAGGAATCGAATCGATCAAATCTTTTAAAAACTTCATTTCTCAATCATGTGATGAGAATCTTTCAAAAACTTCTTGTTTCATTTCTTTTCCCAACTTCATGCTTGTTGGGGCTGTGTTCCTGGAGGATCTCTTTGCTGTTTTCTTGAACATCAAGGATGATGGTAACAGGAAAAGCTCATGATTTATTGTACCCAAAAACACCTATAAACACCCAACCCATGACAATATCAACAGTTCTCTACCCAAAACCCTAACCTCACTCCACTTATTAGAGATTTATTCCTTTTCCTTTTTTTCCTATAATTTTCTTTACAAATAACTAAAGTAGCCTTGTTGATTATGCAAAGCAGTAACTAATGCTGAAGGTAGAGTACTAGATTCAACTGATGAACACTAAAATGTAAGCAATGTTTGTACTAAAATGCAAGCAATGTTTGTTCTTTTATTTAATTATTTATTTTTTTCCTTTTAAGTAACTAATATTCTTGTTTGACCATGGATTCCAATTTTCTTTCAGTGTGGAATGCTTGCTTATTATATTTGTTACAGATCATCAAGCAAATGTTAAACTCTTACAAACCTTCATTATTGATTTAATTTTTACTGAATAAATGTCAAGTCTTATTAACGTGAATTTGAACAATATTGTTTTATTTTGAGGAAGATTCATTTTTTATTTATTATTTTGCAATCTATTGTTGTTTTATTCATTTGAATTGCATAATGTCAAATCAAAAAGATCAAGAAGTTCAGATGTCTATTAATAAAGTAAATAGAGGGAATGGTTGTAGTCCGTCTAATTCAAGAACTGCATCTCATCATAATATTGGACCAGTTGTTTCATTTGATACAGTTAGTACTTTACCAAGAAATAGGAGAAAAACTTCCATAGTTTGGAAAGAGTTTATTAATATCCCTATAGAGAAAAATCTTGATGGAAGACAGAAAGCAAAATGCAAGGCTTGTGAGAATATATATCTGGCTAACTCATCTATCAATAGCACTGGCTGTTTGAGGAGACATCTTAAGTGTTGCCTCAAACGTAAAAATAAGGATGTTGCTCAAATGTTATTGGGTGGAGGTGATGGAAATATAGCACTAAAAACTAAGAGGATTGATGCAGATGTAGTACGAGATATGATTACCACACTCATTATCAGACACAAGTTGCCCTTGGTATTCGTTAAGTATGGAGAGTTTAGGGCTTTGATTTCTTATCTTTACCCACAATTCAGTCCTATTAGTAGGAATACCCAAATGGTTGATATCTTGAGGTTGCATACTAGAGAAAGCAAAAGGATTACGGATTTTTTGAGTTCCTTCTATGGTAGAATGTCATTGACTACTGATTTGTGGACCTCTGTAACCACTGACTCCTATATTTCTCTCACTTGTCATTATATTGACACAGAATGGGTACTACATAAAAAATTACTGAAATTTTGATCATACCACCCCCACACACAGGAGCTAATATATGTGAAATTGCTTCAAATATATTATTGGATTGGGGCATTGAAAAGAAATTGTTCTCTATTACATTAGATAATGCCGGTGCTAACATTTGTTTTATTAAGCACTTGAAAAAAAATTTGGCATTAAAGAAGACATTGTTGTGTAGTGGTGAGTTTTTTCACAACAGGTGTTATGCTCATATATTGAACCTAATTGTACAAGATGGTTTGAAGTGCATTGATGAATATGTACATTTTGTTCGATCGAGTGTAGCATATGTGAAGGCATCTCAAGTAAGGAAAGTAAAGTTTCTTGAATGCTGCAAACAATTGGATATACCAATTTAGAAAGGGTTGCATGGAGATGTTTCCACAATGTGGAACTCGACTTATCACATGCTTGATTTTGCCATCATCTATCAGACTACGTTTCAACAACTAAAGTTGGTAGATAAAAACTTTAAAGTGTGTCCAAGCAATGAGGATTGGAAAAAGATTGAACACTTATGTTCTTTTTTGAAGCCTTTTAATGACATTACTGAATTATTGTCTGAATCAAAGTACCCAACAACAAATTTGTATTTTCATAATGTATGGAAGATACATTTGTCTTTGTTGAAAACGATAAATCAGGGAGAAGACTATGTGAAGAAGATGGCACAAGAAATAAAAAAGAAGTTAGACAGGTATTGGGACTTATATAGCATCATTTTGGCTATTGCTGTTGTATTTGATCCTCGTTACAAGCTAATCTTTATTAGGTATGCTTTTGATAAGATATACAGTTTGGAATCAACAGTAATGGAAAGGTTTAACCTTGTGAAATCGACCTTAGCACGACTCTTTGAAGAGTACCGGTGCATGGAGATAACTGAGGAAGAGAGGGGATTACAGTCACATGCTATTGAGGACAATTCAGTGGGAGATGTTTTAGATTGGGAGGTATAAATCATTATGTTTTTTCTATTTTTTTTTTATTCTTTTGGTTGTTTAAAACATATAATTTAATTCAATATATTACATTATTCATTTTGATTGTTTTGTTTTGTAGGAGCTATCCATGTATGAGAGTTCCACTACTAATGTAATACAAGATAAATCCGAATTAGATTTATATTAAGAAGAGCCAAGGATTAAAGATCCGATCAAGCATTATGATGTATTGGCCTTTTGGAAGTCACAAGGAGCAAAGTATCGTGATCTTTCTCGAATGGCACGGGATGTGTTGACTATTCCGGTATCAACTGTTGCTTCTGAATCCACTTTTAGTGCTGGAGGTAGAGTTATTGACAAATACAGAAGTAAGCTATTGCCTACAAATGCTGAAGCGTTGATTTGCCTTCTAGATTGGATGTTCGGAGTAGACTTTAGAGGTAATTTCTAAAAATTTAAATGTACATTTTTTGTACATTAAACAAATGTTGCTTCATCGCATTTTTTTGTCATAACCTTAATATCTTACATGTCCTCTTGTTCATTTTGTACACTTTTAAAGCTGAACTGGTTGATGCTGCCAGTGATTTGGCTAATGCTTAGAGGGATGTGTTGTCTTTAGATGTGAGTGGTGATACTAATATTATAGCAGAACTTATACAAAGATCTTCTAATGCCTCTACTGCAGCTAATGTTTAGTCTGTTAGGTGAAATTCCACAGGTAATATCATTCTTGTTCTTTGATTATGACATATTCGCTATCTTTTATCTATACATTTACTAATGTTTATGCTTTATCTATTTTCTATTAGGTGGGATTGATGTTGAAGCACTCCAAGTTGGATGAAATCAGAATATTTTTGGGTCATGTATCAAAATATTTAACTTTGGGGATGTTTGGATACGAATTTAAGATTTTTTGTGATATTTCTAAATATTTTAATTGTGGGATGCTTGGATAAGGATTTAGGACTTTTTATGATTCTAAATATTTTATTTTTGGGATGCGTGGATAAGGATTTAGGACTTTTTATGATTCTAAATATTTGAATTGTGGGATGCTTGGATAAGGATTTAGGATTTTTTATGATGTTTCTAAATATTTTAATTATGAGGATGTTGGATCAATGCTTTGGATTTTTTGTGATGTTTTTAAATATTTTTATTGTAGAGATGTTTGCATGATCATGATGGATCAGAATTTTGGTGTCTTTGTTGAATTTCCATTGACATCATTTAACTGTTAGAACAAGTATTCATGGAGAAGGGCAATTAAGAGAATATTTTAATTATAGATAGATGAATATATTTGAATGATAGTAAATGAATTTGTAATCAACAAGCTCGGTTAGTATATGTCAAACCGTTAAAAGGTTTTACAAATATTTGATTTCTCGTTCGGTTAAAGTGAAGTAGCTAAAAAAAAATTGAAATGGTTGGTCTTGAGTCTCTTGATTTCTTGTCATTTTTTTGGACTAGCATGAGTGGACTGGAATATAAGAGCACATTTTAAAGAGGGCCCATTTAAAAATCAGTTAAAGCTCGTTTAACATTAAACATGTCTGTAGCCCGGTTAAGGCTCGACTAAAGCCCGATTAAGGTTTGATTTTAGTAGCCCGATTATAGCCCGAGACCGACCGACCGAATATAAAGCGTATCATGCCCTCACTACCTAAGCCCGATTAGTTAAATGGACAGACACGGTGTAACCTTTGAAAGTCTTCAAGCCCGATTAAGCCCGATCAAAATCGGGTATCATGCCCTCACTAACTAAGCCCGATTAGTTAAATGAGAGGATACGGTGTAACCTTTGAAAGTCTTCAAGTTCGATTAAGCCCGATCGAAACCGATCAGCCCGATCGGTTGACACCATCTGGGATATGGCATCCAAAAGAGGGATGTTCACTTCTACCTTTTTGAAGACTTCTAAAAAGTTGTCCATGGAACCAGTCTTCTTTTTGTTTACCAAGCGATTAGGAAAGGAGACTAGGGGACCATACGGACTGTTAGGAATTTTCTCTTTTTTAGAAGAATCATGTTTGGTTTCCTCAACCAAATCATCTTTATTTGCTTTAGGTTCATCAGACGAACCTAAAACAAGAGTCGCACTTGTGTCCTCAACAAAACGAGAGTTAATAGGAGTACTAGATGTGAAAGATTTAGGAACACTTTGTTGGTACTCTCTACCATTCCAAAGGGCATAAATAGCATGACATTGGTTGAAGGGCCCTTGTTCGGTCTGACCTTGTACTACATTCAATGATGCATTAGTTGGTGCTTGTGAACTAACAGGATGATGCCTAGGGTTAGGCTCTGGTTGACTGAGAAATGTTCTTTTCTCCCTCTCATACAAAATTGAGACAACTTGGGTGAGTTCTCTCATAAGATTTTGATGGCTTGTCATGAGGAGGGCCATATTTTTTTTTCAAGTCACTTATTCTACTTGCCTCTCCAGTGTTGGTAAACCCAAGGGGTTGCTGGTAAGATGATTGGAAAGGGGCCCTAGGAAAACTAGCCTGAGGTCTTACATTTGACCTAAGAAAAGTATTTTTGGAAAAAGATTGTTAGGAAAAGGGAGGCCTTTGGGGTCCAGATTGACTTTGATTATGAAAATTAGAAGGCCTTGTTTGGTTGCCCTGATTCCAAGAGAAATTTGGCTGATTTCTCCATCCTGGATTATAGGTGTTACTATATGGATTATTCTGGTATAAGGCATTAACACTATCATTAGAAGTGCCCCCAGAGGTGCTGGGGTATTCTTCTATGACATGTCTAGGAGACTAGCACCAAGTACAAATCTTAATCAAATTGACTTATGATGGCTCTCTAGGAACAATAGCCTCAATCCTCTTGATTATGCTATCTAAATGTGCTTCCTTGGCTACTATCCCATCCACAAAATATCATTTTCCTCCTGTGGTTCTTTCACTCTCTTGGGTTGATTCCTACTCACGGGTTTTGTTAGCTAAGTCAAGTAAGAATTCCCATGCATTTCCTTTATCTATAAAGGATTTGAATCCCTCAGGGCACAAAGACTCAATCATTTGTTTAGTTGGGTAATCAATACCCTCATAAATTATTTGACATAAATGCCATAAGCCTAGGCCATGGTGAGGGTATTCTTGGAGTAGATCCTTGAATCTCTCCATAAGTTTGGAAAATGACTCACTAGGCTTTTGCCTAAACTGAAGGATATCATTTCTAAGCTTATTGGTCTTGTGAGTTGGGAAAAAACTTATTAAGGAAGATAACTGTGAATTATTCTAATGAGGTTATGGAATTTGCGGGTAACCCTTACAATCCCTTCTCAGCTTGGTCTTTTAATACAAAAGTGATAATCCTAAGCTTAACAACATCATCAGAAAGCTGTTAGATCTTAATTAGAATACATACCTCTTCAAATTCCCTTAGAAATAGGTATGCATCCTCAGAAGTCAGCTCATGGAAGTGGGGCAATATAGTGATGTATTGAGATTTGAGTTCAAAATTATTGCCTTGGGCTTGGGGTAGAACTATGCAGGAAGGTTGGGCTGTTCTAGCAAGATAGAACCCATCTTTTAGAGATTTAGGTGAAGGGTTTTGATGTTGGTCTCTCATATTGAAAAATTTTAAAGAGAGCAAACGTATAGGGTCACTACTTGTTGGATCTCTTCTTTCTAACTAATTCTTAGTATTACGTACCCACCTAACACTCATGCAACAAAAAACTACCCACAACTAGAGTAAGACAAGCACAAAAGAATGGATAGCAAAACTTTTTTTTTTACGATTTTTTTTTTTATGATTTTTTTTTATTTTTTTGATTTTTTTAATTTTTTTTTTTTGGCTTTTTGGGAGCTTACCGGCAGAGATCTGGGGTTGCTCAGGTCAATCCCTGAGGTACTGCTACAGGGCGAAACTTGTCTTTATCATATTGTGAGGCATGACGACCTCCACCGATACAACTATTATTGCAAGTTTTTCTTCCCAGGAATTCAATAAAAGAAAAGGAAAAACAAAACAAAGCAAACAAAGCATTCCAATTTACCAAAAGAAAGCAAAAAATAACATAGAACTGTCTCCTCGGCAACAGCACCAAAAACTTGTTTGAGATTTTAAAATATAACCGCAAGCGTACGGATCAGTGTAGCTACGGGTTGAACACAGGGAGAGCAGCCACTTATTTATTTAATTTTTTTTTTTTTTTTTGCTTCTTTTAATAATACGAAAGTGATCCAATTAATGATTGTGATCTAATTCTAATTACCGTCCTAAACATAGGTATCTAAAATAACGTCCTAACCATTCGTCATCTAAGAATTAAAATACGCAAGCCATACAATTAAAATTAAATAAATAAATAATTAAAAATCCCCATGCAATTAAAAAGTAATGAAAAAAATTTATTGAAATAACAGTAAAGTAAAATAAAGGGGATAAAGCTAGAGAGAGACTCACAAGTAGGTTTGTCTACTTAGCCCGAGGGATGCATCATAATATGAGCTTCCCTACTTGACCAGAGATTCACTCTTACAAGGGTTACTCTACTTGGCTTTAGGGAAAGGGAGACAATTAAAATAAAAATAATAAAATGATGGTTCTATGGCTAGGAGGGGCAAAACCAACACATACACTAGCCATGAACCTTAAGGAAAGGGATAGCAATAATGTAATAACTAAAATTAAAATCCTA
>NC_056557.1:26599479-26615414 GCF_013358625.1 Macadamia integrifolia | reverse complement strand
AAAACTATAACTTGAAAATTATAACTTCAATTTTTTAAACAATAAAAATAAAAGAATGAATAAAAAAAAAAAAGTTCTTGCATTAATTGAATAAAAAAAACTTACAAAAGTGTTTAAAGTATAAACGTAGAACTAGAGCTAGAGAACGAGAAAACTAGAGAAAGAGATAGAGCAACTAAGAAAAAACCCTAGAAGAAAAATGAAGTGCCTCATCACCTTGTGTTAATTTAATTATATAGAGAATGGGGGAGGGAAGCTAACAATTTTAACTTCTAAAAAAAAAAGGATTTTTTTTATCTTGTTGATGAGGTGGAGAAGAGAGAAGATAGAGAATTGTAGGAAGTAGGGAATCTCCAACAATTTTGCTTCCTTTTTCCTTTTTTTTTTCTTTTCTCTCTCTTCTTCAAACGTGGGCAGTATCTTGGGCGATTTTTTTAATTAATTTTTTCCTTTTTTTTCTTTCCTATTTTTTTCTCCCTTTTTTCTATTTTTCTCTTTATTTCCTTATTTCTCTCTCCTCTTGCTTAAGAAAACCTTTGGCCGACCTCCTTTGAGTGATGAGTAGGAGAGAGAAAATATTCTAAAAAAAAAACTCAATAAAATGGCAGCTAAGAGGTTCAAACTTGAGACCTCTTAATAAGCAAGGGATTTTACACACCACAACTCACCAACTACGCTAGGTAGTTATTGTTACCAAAAACGAATCTTCAATCCTTATTGACATTTGAAATATTCCTTATACCCTTGGGACAACTGCAGATTGGTTGGTTTTGCATCTCAGTTCAGTTCTGATCCATTATTCTTTTTCTGGACCGAAAAGAATAATCACTTGTACGGTTGACCAAACGAATGTGTACTTACAATTGAACATGTCCATCTTGCTCAAAATTTCGTCCTCTTGTAACCGTGAAAAGAAATAGGACCTCTTTTCATGTAAAATTGGAGATATAACATCTGATAGTCCTTAAGGCCTTGAAAATATAAAACTTGCAAAAAGAGAGTAAAACCTAAGGTAGCTCCATTCTAAATATGTAAAATCCATGTTTTACTACACTAGATTTCACACATAAATGTGCTCATCAATTATTATGATATAAACCATTAACACTGTCATTGGAAGTGCCCCCAGAGGTGTTGGGGCATTCTTTTATAACGTGTCCAAGGGACTGGCACCAAGCACACATCTTAATCATATTGACTGATAATGGCTCTCTAGGAACAATAGCCTCGATCCTTTTGATTAGGCTATCCAAGTGGGATTCCTTGGCTACTATCTCATACACAAAATATCATTTTCCTCATATGGTTCTTTCACTTTTTTGGGTTGATTCCCACTCATGGGTTTTGTCAGCTAAGTCAAATAAGAATTCTCATGCCTTTCCTTTATCTATAAATTATGTGAATCCCCCAAGGCACATAGACTTTATCATTTGTTTAGTTAGGTAATCAACACCCTCATAAATTATTTGACATAAATGCCATAAGTCTAGGCCATGGTGAGGGCATTCTTGGAGTAAATCCTTGAATCTCTTCATAAGTTTGGAAAATGACTCATTAGGTTTTTGCCTAAATTGAAGGATATTACTTCAAAGCTTATTGGTCTTCTGAGTTGGGAAAAACTTCTTGAGGAAGCCAACTGTGAACTGTTCCCATGTGGTTATGGAATGTGTAGGTAACCGATACAACTACTTCTTACCTTAGTCTTTCAATGCAAAAGTGATGAACCTAAGCTTAACAGCATCATCAGAAAGTTGTTGGATTTTAATTAGAACACATACCTCTTCAAATTCCCTTAGAAATAGGTATGCATCCTTAGAGGTCAGCCCATGGAAGTGGGGCAACAGAGTGATGTACTGAGATTTAAGCTCAAAATGATTGTCCTGGTGTGAGGGTAGCAGCCGGAGACGAGATCTCTCTTCTCCCCTTGGGGGGGAAAGGACTTGCATCATCATTCTGTCCTCTCTCCTCTCTTTCTCTTTCATGAGGGAGGGGTGTGTCGTGTGTGCTTACCTTACGGGCCCCGCACAACCATATCACTGCTCAGAGATACATGGAGGCCTATTACGCAAAAGTGTAAAGTTCGTCATTCGAGACGGGGATTCGATGATGGTCTAATACGGGGATCAGGATCATGCAAAAGGGGTTTGGAGTCACCACCTAGGATTATGGGCCTAGGACCCGGGGGTGGGCCCAATTCTTGAGAAAAAGGCCTAAAAGTTTGTTTGGTTCAGAGATTTAGGATAAGTGTCAGGTTGTAGAATTGGGAAAGTGTTAGGCACCCAATCTACCTGGTTCAACCGGTCTTCCTACTAGATGCTTAAGAACAAATATTTTCCACAATTATTTCTATTCCACATACTAAGTTGTTACACATATATACATTGACTGAATTTAAATAACTATGTACACTAAAACAAGTTCAATATAAAGTCTACATTGTGCTAATTCTGTTGAGAAATTATATCTGATCTTGACCCCTATTTTCTGGTCAAGAGGGGTGGATCCCCTGTTGATAAGGGTGTTAATCGGTTCAATTTCGGTTTAAATGGTGCGGATCGGTTCGGTTCACATTTATTTGACTAAAACCATAACTGCACCATTTACTAAACAGTTCCACTTTCTGAAATCGTGACCGTTTAATAAACGGTTTCGGTTTTCACGGTTTCTAAATGGTGTCGGTTTCACGGTTTTAAACAGTTTCGGTTTCAATTTATTCCATACGGTTTGTAAAATGGTTCACAATTGGTTTGTTATAACTTGCAACCATTTCTAAACTGAAGATTATAAGTTTATCAAAAAATAATTGGCAACCACAAATAAGAGATTATACATTAACGATGGTATGTCTTAATTTGATAATCTAGTGTTATTTCTTTGCATGGTCATTCTCAAACATTTAAAATTAATATCATACAACATCCAAATCCAGCCTTCTACAGCATAAAATATTAAAATGATAGGTGGTTTAGCCAAAACACCCCATCTATGATAACATAATAACATAGTAACATATATGGATTATAAGTTCATGAACTAAAGCCTAAACTTGAATTGAATTGCAATAAATCATACCAAAGCAGGATGGACACTTAATTTAATTGTTAATTTTTATATGATTACTGCCCCTTCTTTATTTAATTGTTATACGGATTAATAGGATCGGTTTAAACGGTTTTAAACTGTTCGGTTTAAACGGTTTCAATTCGGTTTGAAACCAACGGGTTCCGCGGTTAAAACTTACCCGACCCGTTTAGCTAATCGGCCTGAAACTTGAAACCATAATCACACTATTTACTAAATGGTTTTACGGTTTTGGTGTAAATGGATCGGGTCGATTTCGGTAAACGGTTTCGGTTACAAATTCACGTCCTTACCTGTTGATGCTGATACGAACTTTCTTACGGATTCTCTCGGCTTAGGGGAAGATGGTCTTGACCTCCAACTTCCTTTCTCGAGAGATGTTGACTGTGATACTATTCGGACAGGGTTCCAGCTAGGAACGGTTACTTTTGGATTTTGGCTGAGGTGGCACTCTGGCAAAGCTTCTGCTGAGGATAGGTTATGGGAGGGCTAGGCTGAGGTGCCACTCGGACAGAGCTTCCACTGGGGATAGGCTATGGGAGGGCTAGGTTAAGGTGACATTAAATGGTTGAAGAACTTTAAAGGCCCAAAGAATACTTCGAAGATTCGAAGGAATCTTACGAAGATCTCTCCGTAGACTGGAAGAACGTCAAAAGGGGGTGAGAGACTAAGGGGAAACTTTTCCTACACAAAAATATCACTAAAAAAGGCAAAGGGTTGAAGAGTTTCAAAGGCTCGAAGAACACTTTGAATATCCAAAGAACACTTCAGATCTTATGAAGATCTCTCTGAAGACTTGAAAAACCTCAAGGGGGGAAAGGGAAGGAGAGAGGGCAGAGCTTCACTACTATGGGATGCTCATTAGGAGACTTGTTGTCGTGGGGTATGTTGGTGTGAAAAATCAAAGGGAGGGAAGTATTTATAAAAAATTTGGACCAATGGGGAGGAGAGAGAAAATTTCTTAATCAATGGTAATAAAAAGTAATTTTTCTAAACCAATGGGGTGAAAATTATAGACAAATGGGGTGGAGGGTAATTTTTTATAGCCAATGACGTGAAAGATAATTTTTTTAGACCAATCATGTAAAAAGATTCCTTTTTGGACCAATGGGAGTACACTAATGGAGCAGTGTAGGTTACACAGGCGGGGTGAAGAGGGAATTCCTTCTCTGATCCAATCGTCGGAAGATGGGCGGGGTTTGGGCACTCAAGGTGCGATTTTTGGAGTGATTGCAGGAGATCTGATAGCCTAATTTTGACGCACCATATATTGTTGGAATCATAATTCCAAGTACTATGCATCTGTGTGGTCACTTTGACTAGATTCCTTCGTATATGAAATGTCATAATTGGACCCTTTTTTTCTCTCGCACGGGTTTCCTAGGAATTTTGGATGATTATGGAATGCTCCTAGGAATAGTTACCTCAGTCAGTTATCATCTCTGTCAATCGAAAGTGAAAGGTCACATCCAAAATCTATAAGTCATCATAGCCGGGGGAGGATGACAAAATTGGGTATCTACACCTGGGCTTGTGGTAGAACTATGCAAGAAGGTTGGGCTGCTCTAGCACGGTACCTATCTTTCGAAGATTTAGGTAGAGGGTTTTGCTATTGGTCTCCCATATTGAAAGGTATGGATGAGAGTATACGTATAGGATCACTACTTATTGGATCTCTTCTTTCTAACCCATTCTTAGTATTATGTACCCACCTAGCACTCATACAATAAAAAACTACCCACAACTAGAATAAGAAAAGCACAAAAGAATGATTTTTTTTTTTGGCTTTTTGTGAGCTTACCGGTAGGGATCCGAGGTTGCTCAATTCTTGAGGTACTGCTACAGGGCGAAACCTGTCTTTACCATACTGTGAGGCTTGGCGACCTCCACCGATACAACTATTATTGCAAGTTGTTCTTAGGAATTCAATAAATGATAAAATAAAAAGAAAATAAAGCACTTCTATTTACCAAAAGAAAGCAAAAAATAACATGGAATTGTCTCCCCAACAACGATGCAAAAAACTTGTTTGAGATTTAAAGTAACCGATCAATGTAGCTAACAGGTCGAACACAAGGAGAGCAGTCACTTTATTTTTAGCTTCTTTTAGTAATACGAAAGTCTAACGATTGCTTATGATGATCTACTTCTAACTACCGTCCTAATACAAATGCATCTAAAGCGTCCTAACCAACAAATCTAAGGACATGGAATTGAAATTACAATAAAAATTGAACGACCTAACCATTCACATCTAACCTTAACCATTCGTCATCTAGGAATTGAAATACTCAAAGAAAAAAAAAACAATAAAGTTAAAGAAAAGAAAATGACTGAAATAAAATAAAAGGGGAATAAAGGTAGAGAGAGGCATACAAGTAGGTATCTCTACTTAACCTGAGGGATGCACCATAAATAATATGAGCTTCCCTATTTGACCAAAGAGTACTCTTACAAGGGCTGTTCTACTTGGCTTTAGGGGAAGGGATGCAATATAAATAACGAAAGTAAAAAGATGGTTCTATGGCTAGAGAGGGGCAAAGCCAACACATGCATCTAGCCAAGGACCTTAAGGGAAAGAGAAAGCATCAAAGTAAAAACTAAAAATAAAAGCCTAAATTAAGAATGAATGGGTAGCTAGAAGATGGAATGAGAGGGGGGTGAGAAGACTTATATAGAAGTCTACTTACCTGAACTTCAATCCTTGAACTTGAAAACTTGGTTGAGATTTGAAATACTACTAGCCCTAAAAACCAGATCTGGAATGAACCAAATCTGAAATTTCTAGACCTAGAGAAAACAAATCTAGAAGAGAAAAACTGAACTTGAAAGAGATGCTCCACAACTTATTCTTGTCACCTAGAACTAAGCCTAGAACTAGAAATTAAAATTATTACACATTTGAATAACTTGAATAACATAAACCATAAAAATGAAAGACATTGTATTAATGAAATAAAACCAATTGCAAAAGTGTTTAAAGTAAGAAAAACTAAAAACAACTAGAACAACTAGAACTAGAAGTAGAAGGAGAGCACAACTAAAAATTAGAGAAAAAGAGAGCAAGAGAGGACGATTTTTTCTAGCTTTGTCAACCCTCTTATTTAGGGAATGAGGAGAGAGTGGAGGAGGACGCCCAAGGGAGATCCTCTTGGACGATTTTGATGAGGTGGAAGGGGGAGAATGGGGAGAAAATGAGAGAAAATAGGAAAGAAGAGGTCTCCAACGATTTCTTTCATTTTTTTCTTATTTTTTTCCTTTTTTCTCTCTTTTTCAAACTTGCACACAACCTTGGACGATTTTCTATTCTTTGCTCGAAAGATTTGGACAATAATCTAATTTATGAGGAAATTCCGTCTGTGCCCCTTGTCTTAAGTGAGTGGAATGAATCTTCAATAAAATCTCCTAAAAGATAGGGGAGAGAGTGTAAATCGCATAAGGGGTGAGGAGAGAGAATGCAACGTCCCATGTGGGTCCCTCCATCCTTGTTGGGGTCTTGGAATATTCCTTACCCCTGGAACAACTGCATACTAGTTGGTTCTGTATCTCAATTCAAGTTTGATCCATTATTCTTTTTCTAGCCTGAAAAGAATAATTGTGTGTGCGGTTGTCTAAATGAATGTGTACTTTTAATGCAACACGTCCATCTTGCTCAGAATTTCATCCTCTTTGCAGTCATATAAAGAAACTGGACCTCTTTACGTGTAAAATTGGAGATACGGTGCCCAATAATCCTTAAGGCCTTTAAAATACAAAACCTGCAAAAAGAAAGTAAAACCCAAGATAGCTCAATTCTAAATATGTAAAAATGCATCCTTTTATACCCTAGATTTCACACATAAATGTGCTTATCAGGGAGTCACACGTATCCTTAAGGCTCTCAAACGTTAACTCAATTTCATCATTCTTCAAATCTGTCTAATTAGAGTACATTAGCTCCTCTATATGAAGTAGACTAGCAGTCATAAGCTAACTAGGAGCTAGTCTTCAAGTAGGACTAGACAATTCCTAATAGGAGTTGGACTCCAAATAGAACTAGGACTGGAACTCCAACATGGGGCAGGACTATAACTTCAACATCAAGTCGGACTAATTAACTAGTCATTCACTAATAGGAAAACCTAAACTGACTAGGAAACTAAACTAACAAAGGAAATAGACTCATAATAGGACTCTAACTAAACTAATGAATTAAATCTCGTTTTTCTACTTTCTATTCATATTTTAGGCCCATTAAAGTGGTCCATTATAAAGAAAACTCTTAGGATCAAAGGTCCAACATATACATAACACAACCTAAGCTTATTTGTAATAAAATAAGCTCATTAAGTGACTTATCTACATCAAGGCCACCAGTCTTTTCATAAACGACCCATTGAGTTGTGCTTCTATTAACCATTTAAATATGGCAAATTATTTATGTAACAAGGATCTGTTATTTATCAATACATAACAAGACACCACCTGCCCTCTTAAAACTATGATTAAGGATACAAATGAAAATAAATTTTTAAGTATAGTTGGGTGAAATCACATTTACAGCTGGAAAAAGGCTTAAAACCAACAACATTAGTTAAAAATTTTAAGAAAGGGTTAAATCGTAAAATCATCCACAGAACATTTCTCGTCTCCAAGACTCCAACCATTACCAACCCATCGCCTCTCTTCATACCCAAAAAAAGAAAAAACCCTCTCCTCTCTCTCGTTTCCGGCAGAGGTGAAGGCCCAAAAAATGGTTTTCTAAATTATCTCCAACATGCTCGCCCTCTCCTTCTCCCTCTACTTCGTTGCCTCGACTCCCTTCTTCCCTCTCCCCCAGTCTCTCGTTCCCTCATCTCTCATTCCCTCCACCCCGTGCGACAGTCGGAGTAGTTGGATTCTGCAACTGAGGTAAGAACAACAACCCTTTATATATATATTAATAAAGGTAAACAAGAAAGAGAAGAACACGAAAGAGGAAAGCGAGTTTTCTAGGGAGAGAAGAGATGACTAAAATCCGCAGCTGAAGCTCGTTTTAGTTCTTTGTATTGCTCTCTTCAATGACTCTAATCACTGTAGGGAACAGCATCTCAATGAAGGTTTCAACTAGATTCTACTTAAGATCAGTGTCTCTGTAGAGATACTACAAGGAACAACATTTACTCCAGTTTGGAATGCTGTTCCCTATAGTTGAAACTATTAATGTTTGTAGAGGATTATCTCTATAGGGTACAGCATTTACTCCAGTTTGGAATCTAGTTGAAACCTTCAGTGATTAGAGTCTCTGACATCTTAAACATCATTACTCCAGTTACTCCAGTTTGGATATAAATTACAGGACTGACTTTATAACAAAAGTTTCTGGAATTATTGGGTAGAAAAAAAAATTTTACAACTAAAGGTTATAATGGGCCAATAAAATTCTAATTGGGGACGAATATTTATTGCTTTTTTTATCTTTTATCTCTTTACAATAAAGCATGAGTGCATTTTTGTAATGGCTTGGATGTTGATGAGATAAGAACTGTGTCAATGGTGAATTGTAACAATCCTATTCTACAGTAATTGTTAGTTCTAATCCAGTTTAGACTATTCTCATTTGAAGGAGACTGAATTAGTCTACTTATTAATTATAGATCTTGAGGGAGCTTGACCACTCCATCGTGTATTCCATCTCTCCCGGAACCCATACGACACCTACCATGGCCAAGAATGTAAATATTTTTGTGAATATGCATAGGATAACTGGAAATGATTGGGATAAGTGGGAAGATGTAGCAGCCGATTTCAATGTATCAATGTAAACTGTGTTCTTCAAATATTTTTTTTATTGATCACTCAGTAGAGTTTTCGGTCTATATGTTAGTTGTGTGCATGTGTGGTTTATAATGCACATATGAACTTTTCTAACAGGGACTTTGCTAATGCTGGCATGGTAGGACCGTAGGAGCCAGTGGTTTGCAGGTAAGTCATGGCCTGACTTAGATATGCTACTATGGGGTGGCTTGCTGATCCAGGTGACACTTAGTTAGAAAGCTTTAGCTTATTACTTGTGAGATTTGCAATCACTCACAATTAGCAAAAGACGAACAAAAAGAGAAGTGGTCAGAATCAAAATAAACACATACATAAATAGATTTAAGTAGCTTGGCTTTAAAACTTATGTCCATGGGGCATAATTCATTTTCTTCTTCGTTATTAGAAGAACAGAGATTGGACAAGCAAACAGCTCATGTTTTAGGGAAAAACCATAGCACTGAACACTTGACCTCCGTCTCCCTTGCTTTCTCAATTATGTTAAAACAGACTTTTTTAGAGTAGTTTGATATGCCTTATATTTATATTGTTTTTGTTAAGTTTGTCTCAAATTCTTGACCCGTTTTAAAGATTGACCTGCTCCGACATATTTTGGTGGTGACCCAAATGGGAAGTTTTATGAGATCTGTGATGGAAGGAGAGTGGTTGGGCCGATAGGCCCAAGCTCGAGTCTAGCACTGATCTCGTATGGGGGTGCAGGGGCGTAGGTTCAACCGGTTTGACTGCGACCCAATGGGTCGACCGGCAACTTTGTCTTGTTGAGTATTGTCATTGTAATTTGGGGGGTTTTCGAGCTAGGGTTTCAGGGCGAGTTTTCTTACCGCTGCTTAGGTGTAATCTCTCCTGCATAGTGAAACATCTTCTTCTTTGCCCGACGACGTAGCATATCACATCGGTGTGTGAACACCGGATTAACTACGACCCGATGGGTTGACCTACGACTTGGAGTATATAATGTACTATCGTCTTGTTGTGTATTGTCCTTGTAATTTTGGGGTTTTTCAAGCTAAAGTTTCAGGGCGAGTTTTATCGCCGCTGGTTGGGTGTAATCTCTCTTCTGCATAGTAAAACATCTTCTTCTTCGCCCGAGGACGTAGCACACCACATCGGTGTGTGAACCTCGTTAAATCTCTGTGTTCTACGGATCTATTGTCTGTTTATTTTTGCATTTTTCTTGGTGTTTGCTCTAACAGTTTCTACTCTCCAATTCAAAAACCTTCATGTAATAACCCTTAACACTCCACAGTTGGAGTTGAACACTATCCAATGGATAGGATAAAAGACACATTTCGACAAGTTTTCATTGAATGCTGCTTTGCTGAGTCAGATGAACTGTCTTCCCCTGTTAAGAATATGAGAAAAGAGCATATAACCACAAATTGTAAACAAAGCACACAATCAAATTGAATCTTGAGGAAAACTCTCTTCTCAATCTTTTGTTTTCAGAAACAAAGTTCTGGCCAAGGTCTGCTTTGCTACATGTGCATATCCATATATAAGACAAGGAACTAATCGTCCATCACAATAGAACAAAATTATTACTGCTTGCCTGGTTATATTCTCTTGAAGTGAAATTGTGGAACCATCTTGAAGATATACTGAACTATTTTCTTTCTACTTCTTCCCTTTTCTTTCTATTTTCCTAATATTTTTGCCTCCAAGAGAACTCACTTATTATTCAGGTTTAGCTAGAAAATTTTCATATATGCATTTTCAAAGCAGATACCTTGATGAAACAAAAGCTAAAAATTAACTTAATATGGATTTATATTTTTTTTTATACTAGGTGTCAAAGAAGGCCCACATAGACTATCTAATCTCAGTCCAAATGAGTAAAGAACTCAGGTATGTGGGGGCGATCTGTAATGACTTAATTCCTGACATCCTTTCAAGTCATGGGTGTTGTAGAGTTCAATTTTCTTGGTGAGAGGTGACTAAATTTTCTTAGGTACAGGTGACTCTATGGTCTATGGCCAAATCACCTCTCATGTTTGGGGGTGATGCCAAGGCAAATTGATATGAGCACATACAAGCTCATCGCAAACCCTGTATTGCTGAAAATAAATTCTTTTAGCATAAACAACATGGAGGCACGTACACTATCCACCTTTTGATCATATTAGTCATTTCCAAAAGCATTTAGAAGGAAATTTGCAATGGAATAATTATATGTTGTAATTTCAGTTTCCTTACATCTCTGGCACAAATGTTTTAAGTGGCAAAAGGGGTTCTCACCAAGCAATCTAGAAGTTTGAAAGTATGAACCCATATTGGAAACAGGTGTTTCAGTTCCTACTAGCTGCATGGATCAGAATTCTAAAGGTTAGGTTGTTGAAGCTATTAGCTAACACCTTGAGCAGATCTGTTGGAAGGATTTCTTGGGAAGGAAGCAAACAAAAGCCTAATATTTGCTTCTATAAGAAAATGGTTCTCTTGACATCTTACGGAAGGTTTCTACTTTAATTCATTTATACATTTAATTGGTAACATCACTGTCAGTATTACTTCTTATAATTGTTTGAATGTTTTCTGTGTGATGATGAAGAGATGAAGAGAAAATCAACAAACAGAAGTAAGAAGGAAAATTTCCAACCATAAAAAACAAATGCACCAGATTTTTCCTGGATGCTCCTCCAAACCAGATTACTCATGAAGAGTCAAAGAACTTCTCAATATCCCCTTGCAGATAGGGTGTCAACCAGGTGCCTGTTCTACACAAGATGGCAGACTTTTCCTCTGTACCAACATTTTTGGATTTAATTTATGGAAGTCTTAAAGCTATATATGGTCTTTTTTTTTTTAGATAGTTTGCCAAAGCAGATCAATAGTCGTCTTGCTCAATTCTGCATTCATCGCTTCATGATCAAGGTGAAAGAACTAATTAATTAGCTGACTACAATAGAACTCCATCACTGTGGAAGGGCTAAAGATGATATGGGGACTGACATTTGAAGCATAATGACTATTTATAAAATAAAGCATTTTGAGGAATGAAAGTACATAAAGCATAAAGGTTATGAAATCATGAACCCCTAGATGAGTACTAGACAACATTTAAAATTTCTCGGCTCTTATTGTTAAACAGTCACAATGGAAATGGTCAGGGCAAAAAATCATGAACCCCTAGATGAGTACTAGAAAACATTTAAATTTTCTCAGCTCTTATTGTTAAACATCCACAATGGAAAGGTCAGGGCATCACTGTGGAATGAAAAGGTTTAAAACCAGAATCAAGAAAATAATAGGGAGAGGAAAAAAAAAAAACCATGAGTATTCATCCTTGGAAACTAATTCTGATGGTGTTTGTACAGTGCCAACGGTTGTTTCTTTGAATTATCCAATCCTAACTGTTTTAGTTGTTCTATTTCATTATCTAGTGTTGAACAACCATAGTTTCCTCTATCTTCATCTAAGTTCATGCTTATTCTTACTTGTACCCATTAGGCAAGTAAGACAACAATATTTGCCTATGATTTACAGATTTGGAGCTATACCGTAATGGGAACTTAGTAAGCTGCTACTCTAGCCTGTGTGCATTGGTGAAAATGGCTAAACATGATATACTTCGAGTGTTTATTGGGTTTCCCCTGATTGTGTTGTAATAAGTGTGTGGCAAAAGATTCCTTGAGGGAGAACGGAACAACTGTAGAGGAGGTGGACAAGTGTGAGGTTAATTACTTCTCACATTTCATTCTTGTTTCTTTCTAATTGTGGTGATGAGTTATTGAATAGTGCCTATGGCAATAAATTAGCTGTAATAGACATTCTTCTTCTCTTTCATAATTAGGACTGGTTTTTACTCTTTTTATGTCAATCAAATTAAAACAATGTTGCTGATTTTGAGTAGCTTGATGCCCAAAATTTTGGGATCATGGTCACTTGGTTTTATAGCATTCAAGAACTTCAAGTGTAAATCAAGAACACTCTTTCCTTCGTAGTGTGACAAACTCTGATGGAGAGAGAAACTCTTCAGCTTATATGTGGTTCATTGGCAAGTCTACTTCTCTACTTTACATTCTCTCTCTCTCTCTCTCTCTCTCTCTCTCTCTCTCTAAAGTTTTTGTATACTTTCTGCATGTCTTTTCATTTACAGCATATAAATGCGTACCTGAAAATGTTGATAACTATTGGATTGCTATGGTTTATCTTCCAACTGCATCCATTGCTAGTGAAAAGACTTACACAAATGCTAATAGAATCACTTTTGATATTATATTTAGTGAAGCTTGTATTGGACATGGTGGTTTCAAGTGTACAAATCAACCAGCCTGTGACATACGTCAAGCCTCTTTACTTACTTTTCCTGGCCACCCCTACCAAAAAACAACCTCCTGGCATCAACCAAAATGCTTTTGTGCAGCGATAGTCTGGTAAACACGTAAAACAAAGTTCATGCTCTTAACTGATCAGTTGCAATGTCATAATTTGCAAACAATTCTTCAAGTGACTCTTTTTTGCAAACAATTCTTCAAGTGACTATCTGACAAGCTTTTGAAGCTTAAATCAAGGCCGCAGTTATGTTTTGAAGGTCATTGTAAAGGGCCCTGCACATGTAGATCCATCTACACTAAAAATGGTCAAACCTGATATCAAGTGTAATCTCGGTTCTCAGCATCAATCTCTCTTCAACTAGAAGAAAGTAATGAAAGCCATAGGCAAGGGGAAAATGCATTAATACTATGACATTGATTCCACCAAGAATGCTATGAGAATTGCTCTTATTTATTTTTTTTTGTATGTGAGCCTTTAGCTCAAATAGGTAGAGCAAATTGGGGATTGTGTGGATAGGCGTATAATCCCAAGTTCGATTCTCCGTCTGTGCATCTGCGATTTAAGTGGAAACCGTGGCGGTGGGTTGTTGCATTAGTCTCCTCGAGGATTAGCTTAGGTGTGCATAAGCTGGCTCGAACACCTTGATTTACAAAAAAAAAAAAAAAAATCTTTAGTTCAAATAGGTAGAGCACTCGGGGATTCCTTAAGAGATGGTGGTTCGAATCCATGAAGACTTATTGAACTTTCTTACGTCTAGTTTTCTTAGTGGGCCGATCCCATTAAGTTGAGATAAGGTTATGGTTGTTGTATCTAGCTAGTTTTTTTTAATTCTAATTGCATTAGCATAAATAACAAATGTCATATATATAACACAACAACTAAAAACTAAAAAGATGGACAAAAGAATTGAAAATGCTTCCCTTCCTCTCCCGGTAGAAAAGATAGATAAAAAGCTTCTTGCTCCCCTTGATTGGTTTAATATGTATAAGAAAAACCAATATTAGTTAATGATGACATTGTTGTAATTATTGAATGTTATGAACTGGCCATGTTGCAGTATAGTTAGCAATTGGCGTAAGATAAGTTTATTATGAGAATAATTTAAATTTCATCAAAATCTCTATCATATGACTTAGTTTCACAAGTTTGACCCGGTTGTCCATATTTTACCTCCAGTGTACCTAAATTTTCTTCACTCTCACCAATTTTTTTTCTTTGATAGTTCTGACTCTATTCTATTCTATTGGAGGGGGGGGGGTTGTAAATCAAAATCTTGAACCCAAGACCTCACGGTAGGATGAGTTTTAACGTTCAACACTCTAACAAGTGCGCTAAGCACCTCTTCATAATTTGACCAAATTTGACTAATATATTACAATGTTGACCAAAAAAAAAAAATCAAAGTTACCCAATATTCTATAATTAATCAAGTTATATATTTAGAACAGAAATTCACTAGTATGCCTTAAATTCACTAGATAATTGTTTTTTTTTTTTCTAATACAATTTTCTTTTAGCGAAAAAAAAAGGTGTCAAAAGCTCATTTGAGTTAATTTTCACAAGTTTGATCAAGGATGCATCAACTTTAACTAAATATACCTGATTTTTCTTTAGTTTGACCAAAATTGCCAACATATTCACTAGTATGTCCTAAATGACCATAATATTTCATGTCTGAACAAGGTAATTAAACCAAGTCATTCACCCCAAAAAAAAAATTAAGCAAAGTTTAACAAATTTGACGAAATTATCTAAATATTATAGATTCGATCAATTTATTCAAATTCAAAATAGAATTCACTAGTACATCTTAAATGGCCCTAGTATCCCATTGTGAACAAAATTAGTAAGCCAAGTTTAACAAATTTGATAAAATCATTTTTCGCTTTCATCGAAATCTCTATCATTTGGTATATTTTTCACAAGTTTGACAAGTAGATCCAAACTTCATTTAAATATGCCTAAATTTTACTCAAAATTAACCAACATATCACAAGGTTGATAGAAAAAAAAACATAGGTTTGACGAAGGTTACCAGCTAACATATCAGCCGTGTATTGGGCTTTTGGGTTGATTAAGAAGCTAAAATTGAGTTTGACCACATTACTCTCCCTATAGGTAAAATTAAGGGTGTCAATCGGTCAATTTAGGCCAATTTCAATTTAGGTTGAATCGATTTTGGAATGCAGATGGTGAAACTGAAATCAAATCAATAAGGAAATTTTGATTTCGATTCAATTTGATTTTGAGTTGATTTCGATTTATTAGGAAGATTTATTATCAGGTTCGGTTTCGGCTCGATTTGGTTAGTCTTCAGTTCATCATCTACCAATTCTCTATCTAGACCCTATCTGCTCGTAACACGTGTCCCCATTCCAAACTCATGGCTGAGACACAACCCGATTTTAAATATCTTTTTCCCCACACAACACTTCAGCCAATGCAAGGGTTTTTTTTTTTTTTTCCTGGTCAAGTAGAGGAAAAATCTGCAAGTGGGTCCTGTTGCTATTATAAATGTGTCAATTTTGTATGGAACCCAGACGACCAGGCCCAAGATTTGTCGTATTAGAAAGTTTCGGGTATCAAGGCCTGTTTCATTTTATATGGAAACTTCTAATTCTAGCCTGATACGAGAATTGGAAACTAAAACCAGAGGAAACAAATCCTGACTCTTCCGCTTCTGTTCTTGTTTTGCTTCCGTCTTCCATTAACAGGAAAGAACATGAGACGACGCCGGAGAATCCAAGAAAACTCCTGTAGGCCGCCGAGTCAGCAGGAGCAAAGAC
>NC_056557.1:26581826-26598755 GCF_013358625.1 Macadamia integrifolia | reverse complement strand
GAGCAAGAATGTAAAAAGGAAATTTCAGACGAGAACAGCACTCCAACAACCAAACACAGTAAGTCTTTTAAAACCAGGTGCTATTTTCATGCTATAATTATCATATTCGTTCATGTTTCATTATTGTTTTGATTAAAGATGCAAGGATACACCTTGACCCTTTTCCTATGAAACATGATAAAGTGAGCATCCCCTCATCTGGGATGAATGACAAGGGCTATGGCATTAAGAAAGAGGAGGGTGACAAACAAACAAAGAGAGGACGATTTCTGCAGCCCGGATGTTTAAAACCAAAAATCCTTCCTTTGTGATGATCACAAGACCATCTTATGTGGAAAAAAGAATGGCATTGGTAAATTCTTGGAATGTGCTCTACCATTGCTAATTTTTTTCTTCAGATTTGACTCTCACTTCAATTCTAAAAGAATGTTCTGTAAAATTTCTGGGCTTATGGTTTTGGTGGAAAGAAGATTTTTTTTTTGTTCCTCTGTTTTTTGGATGAGACCTTTGCTTTAGTCTGTTTCGAAATTCAATTACAGCTTTAGGTATGATTGTTTATCCAGTAATTTTAATATGCAAATCTTCTTCTTGTACAGTATTTTCCAAAATATGTTGTTGACTCTACAATATTTTCCATGACTATTTGCGAAAAGGTTCCTGAAAAATGGAAAGCATGAAATCAAACTATTAGTTTCAGATGGGAAAATGTGGATGGTCTGGTGCATTCTTGACCAACATAGGGCCTTGATAGGTAGGGGTTGGGCCAATTTTGTGCAGGACAATAAACTAGAAGTGGGAGATTGTTGTGTCTTTGAGCTATCTAAGGCTAAAGGTATGGAACTCAAAATTCACATCTTCCGCGTTGTTGAAGAAGCAGAACCAGTGTTGAAAGATGATAAATAGGACTTAGTAGGAATAGGGAGCAAAGTAAAATGATTTTTGAATCCCTTTTTTGTGTTGATCTGGATTCTTATTTTCTTTTGGATCATAAATTGAATTATGGATCTGTACATTGTAGAACAGGAGCAAAAATGCAGTGTGTCTTTTTGGGTCTTATCCTAATTTGTTCATCCTTCTTTTTATTCCTTTTTCCCTGAAACTACCCCCACCCAAAATTCCAACCTCTTTTTCATACTGGAGTATTGGAATCCTCTATGACTTTTTTCTCAAGAACAAACTGCTAAAGAGACAGGAGAAAGCATGATCAAACAGAACCTGTACTTGCTGGCTCTGTTTTTTAGTATCTTTATTATTGACAGGTTAAGGTGAAAATCTGTTGCTGAGCTGGTGCAAATCAGAGAAGAAGGCCTTTTAAAGTACTCAAAGAAGTTTGAAACAGATGAACGGAAGAAAGATATTCAGACTCAGATTTGTTTCCCCTTTTTCCAGTTATATATAAAAGCGGCAAACTGAATAGTTGGATGTAAAATTTAATTAGAAAAAAAGCTGATAACATAACTGTTCTTATTCTACTTTTACCAATTATCTAAAATATATTCTAGTACTTTACAAAATAATAATAATAATAATAATTCTATTCTAGTGCCAATTTTATGGGAGTTAATTTGAACAGGAGACCTTACCCGCAGAATCCAGTAGTTACACCAGAATTCAGTAGTTACCGGTTCGCATCTGTTGGTCTGGCTCTGATGAGTCCTCTGCTCACGGAACTCTATCGTTACCGGTTTATGGCGGTAGTTACCAGTATACTTATGTTTTCTGTTTTAACTGTTTGTTGGTCTGGGTCTAATGAGTCCTCTGCTCACGGAACTCTACCGGTAGTTATCAGTTTATGGCGGTAGTTACCAGTATACTTCTGTTTTCTGTTTTAACCGTCTGTTAGTACTCAAATATTCAAGTCTTCTATGACTTCTCGTATCCATTTCTTCAAGTCTTCTACTTGTTTTCATGACTTTCAGTACTACTACAGGTCAGGGACGAGATTTGGCTTCACAGCCGAGACTCCATCTCATTCTACTCGATCGAATCTGTTGGGTTTATGCTCTGCTGCAGATCAGGGACGAGATAAAACAGTGGATATATTCTGGGTGTCTTGATGATGAAAACCAGTGAAGAGTCATCTCGTTCTGCCTTTCTCCTTCATTGATCCGAAGCTACAATTCTTGGGTTCTTCCACTGCCATTGATTTCTTTAAAATGGATAATGAGTTCGAATTTACTCTCACATTAGATTTCTGCGGAATGAGTTTCGTGATCTCGCTGGAACATTGGTTTTCTTACCGCTGTGGACAGATTCAACTTCATCTTTAGTACAAGAGATAATGGTGATCTCGAAATAAGCTTCTTGCAGGCAAATACTTGAAAGCATTCTGTCCAAAAGTTACTAATACTGTAATGTCAAACATTCGCAGCTAGAGTCGGGTAGAGTGGGAAACCTTCATCCGATTTGCAATTGATTACATGAACCAGTTCTGAATCCACTGTGAAGAACACCTTCTAAGATGGATCAAGACCACAACCAATTACCTTGTCTCTGCTGTCCATTCTGTCTTTTCAGCCTCAGAGACGAACTTCATACCTGGTTACAGGGAAAATTGAAAGGGTCTAAGTGGTTTATTGAAATGAGAGTGATGGACAATTAAGATGAATGAGACTTGAGAAGAAACTTCAACTTACCATCGAGGAATTAGTGAAAAGAGAATTAAATAATTTATGATATCCTAGTTAAGTTAGTGAAAAGAGAATTTTTAACCAATTAAATGCAATACTAATTATCTCTAAGTTAAGAAGATTATGCCATGAGCCCATGGCTCCATTATGACCAAACTACCCTAAGCAAGAATACCTGAAACATGATTACACCAATAAAATAGAAAACCACATTAAAGAGTTGAAGTTACCCTATTCTAATTTATACTAAGCATGTCTTGTGAAAAGAAAATAAATTATACCTAACACTGTTCTTATTGAGCCTTAGGTTTAGTTTAATGGGATACAACCCAATTGAAAAAATCTATGAGTATAATTTATTACACATTTACACTACATGAGATGAGATAATTAATTATTATTATTATTATTAATCTGGTTGTAATGATTAAGTATTATTTAAATGAAAAAAATAAGAAAACGCCAACTTTGTATTGTATGATTTTTCCCTCAAAAGATATAGATAATTATCGGTGTCAGACAATACCTATGCGAATACCAAACTGATAACTAAAACCATGAAAACAGTTAAACACATAATCAAGTTGTAATGGTTCTTGCCAATGAATTAATTGGAATCGAGCCCAAAAAACCTTAAAATCGACACTTCATATCTAAAAACCTGATTATGTCTCATATGCGGTGACCAACAGTGAGGATCCAACGGGCAACGGCTGGGAGGGCCCCCAACAAGTACCCCAGTTGTTGGATGCTCACTGTCGCTCATTGGCCCCCCGCAATGGATTTTACGTGGTAATGTGATCCCAAAAAACTATAGATTTGATCACTTTCGAACGTCCCTAATAGGATATGATGGATTATGATGGATATCTATCCAATTCCAATTTTGAAACAGGGTAACCACCAAATGAGACATAGTAATCTATGTTTTTATTACTTTTTTTCCCATGGTAAAGTGTTGGCTGGAACAGAGTTATTGAGTTGGTTTGCATCTTGGGTTGTTATACATTGCATGGACATGGATAGAGCTATGGGTGATTATGTGCCTTGTAATCTTGGGTCAAGAACGTACCCTAAAGAAAAGGAAGGAGATAATAATAATCAAGAGCTGGGTATAAAATAGTTTAGGTCTTGTTTGGACTTAGATTTGTTTTTAGAAAAATAGATAGAATGATTTCTAATTTTTATTTGTGTTGTAGTTGTAAGGTTTTGTGAGCAACATTATTGTTAAGATGGCCACTTCAAGTAACTCCACTTGTGGTTTAACAAACAAGTGGTGTTGGTTTCTATATGGGTTTGTATTGGGTTTACATTAGATCAGATGCAACATATGATTGACATTTTGTTAATCTCTAACAGTATGTCCAATGGGACATCTAGCCAAAAAAAAAAACACGTCCAATGGGATGCAACCCAATGAAAAAAATCTAAGATACAGCTAAGATAGCTTCACCTTGTAATATTAGCTGTCCAACCCCTTAGAGAGAGTTTCCCATTTTTTCATACTTTTATTACTCATCTATATTTTGCTAGAGCTAATGAATTTTACATTTTCCTCATCAACTTTCACTTCTCATGAGAAACCAAATACTCCATCTCATATAATTCAAATAACTAATAATTTGTTTCCACCATCAACAAAGCCAACAAGAAGATGAGGATCAATGGGGAAGCAGAGGTTTCACCACATCCACAGAAGGAACATGCACTTGACAAAGAGAATTCTTTCACATGATACAAAGTTTAGAACAAATCTCTAGATGTTCAATTGAATCATAAGACTTCAGTTAACCAATAAGTCCTATCTATGGATACATATTTCTATTTAAATTTAGTATCAAAACAATTATGGATGCAACAAAATATTCTTGTGTATAAATAAAATTGCAACTTGCTACATACAGAAACACAAGAATCCTTTGGACATTGAGAGAATACAGAAGATAGAAATTCCATATTTCATCAGGAAGAAAAAAAGGATTTCCCAGGCAATACCTAAATACGATGTGTCTGTGGGTTCCCAGCCTTCACTAAAAGCTTCATTTGGCAACTGCACCTCTACACTTGTGCTTGTGTCCACAAATCCTAGCCAATAAAACGCTCAACATCATTCTGATCTCATACAAATTTCCCTCTTGCAAAACTAAAGATGATATACAATAATCACTTGACATGGATCTAAATTCAATGGAAAAAAGTAGATTTTAGACATGGAAGCATCAGCATAGATCACAAGGTTTTGGAAGGCGCCAAAATCATGGACAATAACTCCTTCAAGTTCAATTAATTAGGATATTATGTATAGCAATTTCAACACCAGAAAATGCTAAGAGTTTACAAAAAAAGGGTCGTTAAACCAATTAAGATTGATATGAATTTATAGGAATGAAAAATTACAGTAAAAGGAGAAAACCAATAAAAGGAGAAAACCAAGAAAATGAAGAGAGAAGAAGAGGTGTCGGCTAAGCAAGATCAGAGCGCATAGGGTTAGTGTTTGACAAGCAAACCAAATCGCTTCTTGCTGCCACAATCAAACTTAAGAGACTATCAACTCGAGGATCCAACCAGGATCGGAGAACGCACCCCACGCTAGGGAAAGCCTTGAGAGAAATCATGGAGAAAATGAAGCTCTGCCCCTAGTTATTTAATTCTTCGAATTATTCACGAATAATTCGGCCGAACAGAATTTTATCGAATTTTATGAATAATTTGGTCTGAACCCAAATCAAACAAAAAATTCTGAAAAATTCTCGACTTTATAGATTTTTCTTAAAATTCACAAATAATTCGGCCAAACCGGATTTTATCCGAATCATAACCGAATTTTATCCCATATTTAAAATAAAAAAAAAAAAAAAAAAAACATTCTATCTTGAACAAGGATTAAAGTATCGGTATCGGTCGTCGTATCGGTCGGTCAAAATTAAGATACGTATCGGAGGGTATCGTATCGTATCGGAGATACGCTAAGATACGCTAAAGATACGCATATAAATGGATAGGGAACACATTTTTATACACTTTTGCATAAAAAACAGTTAAAAAAAGTTATATATAACATGTAGAATGCATAAATACTTAAGTGGAGGGTATCGTATTGATAGACAAATATATTGAGTTGAAAATGTTCAAAATGATGAGGGTATGGTATTGATAGACAAATATATTTTTTTGAGAAAAATCAAAATTTTCCATGGAAGTTGTAGAACACTTGTTTTTACATAACATATAAAAAATCTAAACATTTTTAATCATTGAGCATGAGTAGATCTAAGAAATTTGAAATAAATTGAAACCCTCATTTTCTCTTGAAAAAAGTTTGTAAATCCTTATAAATCCAATGATTTCATGTAATAATGATGCACAAAATGTGATTCTAAGTATGATGAACTAGGGGTGTCAATTCGTGGCCCGAACTGACTAAACTGATCGGGACCGACCCGGCCCGGACCGTCTATTAAACGTGTCGGGCTTGAGCCCGGACCATTTATTAAACGTGTCAGGCTTGAGCCCGGCCCGTTTATAAACGGTCGGTCTTGGTTTTGCCACTTGGACCGTCGGGCGCCCGATCGAGATCGACCGTTTAACACCCGATCGAGACCGGCCTATTGTGCACTGGCCTAGCCCGACCCTTTAATGATTGTAGAATACCTATTTTACCCCCCAAATTAGAAAGTAAAAACTAAAAAGTAAAAACATGTTCACATTTTAAATAATGGTTATATTTGGTATCATTTATTAATTTATTGTCATTTTTTTGGGCTTGCATGAGTGGGCCGAAATATAAGAGCACATTTTAAAGAGGGCCCGTTTAAAAATTGGTTAAAACCCGTTTAACATTAAACATGTCCGTAGCCCAATTAAGGCCCGACTAAAGCCCGATTAAGGTGGCCCGATTATAGCCCGAGGCCGACCGACCGAATATAATGTGTACCATGCCCTCAATAACTAAGCCCGATTAGTTAAATGGGCGGACACGGTGTAGCCTTTGAAAGTCTTCAAGCCCGATTAAGCCCGACCGAAACCGAACCGACCCGACCGGTTGACACCCCTATGATGAACCTTAGATTTGTAAAAAAACTTGAAAATCTAAGGTTAAAGTTGAAAAAAGTGAGTAAAGATTCAAGAACTTACTATTCAAAATTTTCAACTTTCAAGTTCAAGGTTCTTCTTGGACTATGTTTTTCTCATTCTTTGAACCATTCACTTCGACAATGTTTCTTTCAATCTACCATTTGAGTCTCCAAAAAGGTGTGTGAATCAAAGGGGAAGAAAGAAGAGAAATATAGAAAACTATTGGTGAGAGTTTGAAGTGTTTGTTTCAAACAACAAAAGGCACATTCATGGGAATTTTCACATTTTCAGTCGATACATACCGATACGGTACCGATACAGTACGATACGGTCGATACATACCGATACGGTACCGATACTCTCGGGAATTTCCAGATTTTCAAAAGTTCGTATCGCAGAGTATCGTACGTATCGGTACCGATACGATACGGCACGATACGATACGTACGATACGGCGATACGCAAAAGGGGGCCTAAAATTCTATGTAGCGTATCGGTATGTATCGTGCCGATGCCTACCGATACGGATACGTATCGACCGATACGGCACGATACGCACCGATACTTAAAACCATGATCTTGAATAAGTCAATAAGCTTTAGAAATAGTGTGATTATTATGCATTTATTATCCCAATGTTACTTTTCTTCTTGTTTTTAATAGAAACCGACAAAGCTTATCTTTCATGAGGTAATCTCTCACACTTCTACCAAAAAAAATCTCTCACTCCATTTTAGTTTGGCTAAGTCTTACATTCGTTACTCTTTTTAGTCTTTAAGGTGAACATGCATGGTGGGTGACGTGGGTCTAGCTGAATTTGTCCTCAGTCCCCCTCTCAGTCTCTCTCTCTGATTCAATTATTTGAATAATAGGAATGAGTTTAGAAAAAAAAACAAAAGGAGCTAAATAAATTATTTTTATCTTTAAATTTTTAATTCTTATATCATTTGTATGTTATGTACATATGATAATTGATAGATAATATGTAACAAGTATTATAAATATTAAAAATAATATCCAAATTTTTTGTCCGCTTTTTAGTTTTGTAAACGAATAATTCCCGAATCCGAATCCAAACTCGAATTTTATTATCTCTATTGAGAAACCTCACTTCGTATTGGTTTTGATGATGACAAACAAATGTCTTTCTAATGGCTATCTACCTAGTGTCATGTGAAGGACCAATGCCAAGATGCTTGACCTCAAGACAAGAACATGAAGTCAATACATTTTAACAAGAATCAAGCAAGCATGAAGTCCATTGAAGAAGCAGCTGAAGAAAGACGTGGATATAAAAAGAGAAAGAGTCTAGATTGGGTTGTAATAGCACACGTTGCATGCACCACATTCATGCAAATATGTGTTAGAATGACCCTAAGTGCAACCTAAGTCAAATGGACTCATGTGAGTAACTGTCAGGCAGTTAAAATGCAAAACAGAGGCCATCCAGTAACTACCACCAGGATCCGGTAATTACCGGTTGGGCTTTGTATATAGAACATCATATTAGACTTGGCCAACAGCGGCCATCCCATAACTACCGAATGCCTTCCGAAAATTCATCCAGCTAACCAAATTGCTTCTGGATGAAAAGAACCCATCAGAGAATGACCAACAAAGGACATCCGGTAACTACTAGCCGTACCAGTAACTACCGGATGACTTCAGACCAACCCAACGGCTAGTTTTTCAAATTACAATGGATCTATTTGTCCAACAGTCATTTGATCCGGTAATTACCGAATGAATTACCAGTAGAGGAAAATTTGTCCGTTAAGGCTAATTTTCTTCCCAAAATTGGTGATTCTCTTACCCAATTTGAGACCAACCCTCACCAATATAAATACCCCACTAATGGCTTTATTAATTAACAATCATGTGAGCATTAACAATTATAATCAAAAGCCATTCAGTGAGAAAGCCATTCAGTGAGAAACAAACTTTATTCAATTGAGTTCTAACTTTGTGGTCAAAGCCAAACTCCAAGGAACTCAAATATTGTGTGGAAGTCTCCATCAATCTGAATATCCAAAGGGAGACTACTAAGGTGCATTATCATTCATTTCATATTCATTGCATGCACTGCATGAGGTAACTTGAAAAACTCTATTTCACTTTAATTTTGTTTTACACTTGTCTAGATTGTACTTAGGCCAGTGTAGGATTCTCTTGTCCTTATAAGAGTGTAAGGTGTCTGTCTACCTTAAAGGGTTCTCTTTACCTGAAAAGGAGGTTGTACGGATTCTCTTGTTCTTATAAGATTGTGTAAAAGATTTTCTTCTTTACCTATTGTACTGAAAGGGAGAACAAGTGGAATACCTTACAAGAGAATCTTGTAGGGAGTGGACTAGACTCAGGTTGAGTCGAACCACTATAAATCTTGGGTGTTGTGTGATTGTAATTCTTTTACTCATTCCGCAACTTTTAATTTACAATCGTATTTGGGGAACCTTTAATCGAAAAGATTTAAATTTCACTAGTATAACCTATTCACCCCCTCTAGGTTATTTAAATCTCCGCTTTTTTTACCGATATTTTGACTTAATCATTGAATTAAAAAAATGAATTAATTCGAATAATTCTCGAATCCAAATTAAATAACTATGGCCCTGCCTTGCAGGGAGAAGATGACCCAGTGAGCCAGTAGCAGAAACAACTAGAAAAGTTGGGAAGCATCGTATGTCAAGTTGGGATCTTTTTTTTTTTTTTTTTTGTTGCTAGGTCATATTTGCTCCCAATGAATATGGGTGTATGGTGGATCTTCCCACTCATGGTCCTCTCTTTACCTGGAATAATAAGAGACGGGGTGCAACCAATATTCGCATCAAACTTGATCGGGCCCTAGCAAATCAGTCATGGCGGTCTTCTTTTCCTGATGCAGCAATTTACATACGGTCTTCAACAAACTCGGATCATTGCCCATTAATTATTTATTCTGAGGGGGGTAGATTCAAAGGCCATCGCCCTTTCAGGTTCGAGTCTATGTGGTTCCGCCACCCTGATTGCAAACCAACTGCCATATCTGCTTGGTCTTCTCCTATCAGTAATACAGAGAATCCTCCTCTATTCCAAAAAATGGAAAAATGTATACCAGTTTTCAGGAAATGGAATAAAGAGGTCTTTGGACATGTACAGACCAAAATCAAGAAACTAGAAGAGGAATTGGTCTTGATTCAAAGTGGTCCTATCACTAATGACAACCAAGTAAAGGAACATGATCTCTCAGCTACCCTTAACGAGGAATTGAAAAGGGAAGAGGAACTATGGCGCCAAAAGTCAAGGAATCAATGGCTACAACAAGGAGACAGGAATACAAGTTTCTTCCATTTATCTACCATCCAGCGACGAGGAAGCAACCGAATTCTTCGATTAAAGACAGAGAATGATGCTTGGACCCAATCAGATGATGAAATTTATCAGGTTATAAATGAGTATTACACTCAAATCTTTCATTCTGAAGGGGTTGATCAAGATGCCTTATCTTTTGTTCTGAATACCATTCAGCCTAAGGTAACAGAAGAAATGAATGTTCGGTTGTGTGCTGTCCCTACTATGGAGGAAGTTGCATTGGCACTTAAGGCGATGGGCCCCCTCAAAGCTCCTGGTCCAGATGGTCTGCCACCTGCTTTCTTTCAAAGGTTCTGGGATTTTACCAAGGAAGATGTGTACTCATTCGCTTGTAATTTCTTTCATACTGGATCACTTCCTTTACATTGCAATGATACTCTTCTATGCCTTATTCCTAAATGTACTAATCCTGAGACTGCAGATCAGTATAGACCCATTAGTCTATGTGCGGTGGTGGTCAAGATAGTCACAAAGATTATGGCATCCAGGCTAAAAGATGTTATGGAAATTTTAGTCTCAACCGCCCAATCAGCTTTTATACCAGGGCGTTCTATCTCAGACAACATCTACACTGCACATGAAGTTTTTAATTATATCAATAAAAAAAAGAAAGGCAAGCAGATGTTTCTTGCCTTGAAGCTGGACATGAAGAAGGCGTATGACAGGGTGGAATGGGAGTTTCTTGAAAAGGTTCTCCTCCAATATGGCTTTTCCTCTCATTGGGTTACTATGGTTATGTCTTGTCTACGTACGGTCACCTATAAGCTCTTGATTAATGGGGCAGTGCGAGGAACAATTATTCCAACTAGACGTATTCGCCAGGGAGATCCTCTCTCCCCAGCACTCTTCATCTTATGCTCTCAAGCTCTCAGCAGTGTGATCTCTTTGTCTCAAAGATCTGGTCTTCTAAGAGGTATTCGAGTCCGCAATCGGTCAGTTCCAATAACACATCTACTTTTTGCTGATGATTGTTTACTTTTCTCTCAAATGAAATTGGATGAGGTTTGCCATTTGAAACAATGCCTAGAGACCTACTGTAAGGCAAGTGGCCAAGCAATTAACTTGAAAAAGTCATCTCTCTCATTCAGCCCAAATGTACATGTACACTTTAGGCGTTGGTTCTCTCGAATACTGAAAATCCCTTTTGGGAAGGGCCCTAATAAATACTTAGGCTTACCAACCTCTTTTGGTTTGTCTAAATCCGCCCTTTTTCAAGATATTATTGAAAAATCTAACCAATGCCTCAGTGGTTGGAAGACCCGTCTCCTCTCACATGCAGGAAAGGAAGTGATGCTTAAATCAGTAGCATTCTCTCTTGCTAACTATGCAGCTTCACATTTTAAGCTACCGATCACCCATCACAACCACCTTAAAAAGGCAGCTACTAAATTTTATTGGGGTGATGGTTCTGATAAGAACAAGATTCATTGGATTTCGTGGCTTCGATTGTGTCACTCCAAAGAGAGAGGAGGATTGGGTTTTCGTGATCCCACACTTCACAACAAAGCTTTATTAGTGAAAGTGGCATGGAGGCTTTGGTATGAACCTGATACAGCATGGGCGAAATTCATGAAGTCAATTTACTTTCCAAATTGTGAGTTCTTGAATGCAAAGTTGGGTACTAACCCATCTTGGGCTTGGAGGAGCATAGTGGTGGGCAGAGAGGTTTTAAGATCCGGTTTAATATGGCGGATTGGTACGGGAGAGAACATACATATCTGGAAGGATAATTGGTTACCCTCTTTGCCAGGTTATAAATTACATCATCCGCCATTAGAGGACTGCCCCTTTACTCATGTTTCTGAGTTCATTGATCCTCAAAGCCGCTGCTGGAATAGGACACTGATCGACAGGTATATACATCATTCTGAAAGACCCGCTATTTACCAAATCCAAATAAGCTTATTTGAGACTCAGGACAAACAGGTTTGGGGACCAACAAAACAAGGTCTTTTCACAGTGAAGAGTGCATATCATTTTCTCTGTAACATGTGGACAGAGAAGAAGTTGGAGCGGCCATCCTCATCAACCAGTCATCGATGGCGGGAGGTTCCAACAGATGTTTGGAAGGCCATTTGGAGTTGCAACACCTTACCAAAGGTTAAGAATTTTCTATGGAGAGCTTGTGCAAATGGCCTAGCTTCAGCCTCGGCCTTGACCCACAGACATATACATGTGGATCCGATTTGCCATAGATGTGGGGAGGTGTCAGAATCGATATCACATATAATCCTCTATTGCCCTTTTGCACGGGCGGTCTGGCATGGTAGCAGCGTAACATATGTGGTTCCAGCAGATAACAATGATCCTCTTTACAAATGGATTCAAGGTTGGGCAGCACTCAAGTCATATGGAAAGAAGGTTGCAAGAGAGGTGGTCTCACAATGTACTTTCATTGCATGGCATATTTGGAAGGCTCGAAATGACTACATTTTTGCAACGAAGGTCTGGTCACCAATGGAGGTCGTTGCTGCCGCACATAGGGCTTGGTCTGAATATATTTCAACCCCCAAAGACCAGCAAGAACTTCACATATCTCCACCTGTCTTGAGGGCTTCGGTCTTGGCATCCCCACCACCAAATTTCCACAGGTTACGCTGTGATGCTTCTCTCAATCTTTCCGGAGAGCGAGGAGGTATTGGATTTCTCTTATGCGACTGGCTGGGACATCCTAAGGTGGCCGTTTCGAACCCTGTTAAATTCTCCACTATTCTGGTTGGTGAAGCTATTGCAATCAGGGAAGGTCTTATGGAGGCAATCTCGGAAGGAGTTCACAAATTGCATGTGGAGAGCGACAATCAACAGCTGATTTCTTATTTGCAGGACTTTTCTCAAAGCCCAGATATTGCAGTATGGCCAATTATTGAGGATATTGGCTACCTCTGCTCTTTCTTTGATGATTGTCTTTTTTTTGGTATTCCAAGGGAGGTTAACGTTATAGCCGATACCCTTGCTAGGAGGGCCCAGTCCGTTACGGATAGGACTGTTTGGCCTATTTTCGATCCTTGTTTGTCTACGCCTGTGGTTCTAGACAACTTGAGTGTAATCCGTTCTTCTCAATAGATTCACTTTTTACCAAAAAAAAAGAATATGGGTGTATGGTATCAATGAATGAGACTTATTAGTTCCAATCCCACAAATGGGATTACTCCCAACCACCAATACGATTACCAACCCAGAATTAATTCTGAGCCAAATCCAGTTCCAACCCAAAACTTCAGGGGAAGAGGTGTTACACCCGTGCCTTGACCCGGTCTAATTTGAACTGTTGTAATAGGTCTCGGATCAGAGGCGAAAAGTAGCACAACGTTTGGGCTCGTGGCTGCCCATTACAGAAGGAGGAGAGATGACCACACATGCTCATGTGTTGTTTGCAAATACAATTGGAGGGGACTCAGACCTTCCAATCCCAGATGGTAAGTGACACAACACCCCACACCTGAATCCCAGCACGCACCAAAACTGTTAGGAGACCATAAATACAGCCTAAGGCAGCTACTTATGCGAGACCAGCTGGTGGACAACAAGCAGTCAAGACAGTTTGTCAAGATAGCAAACTGTCTTGACCACTAGAAATATGCCAGCGGAAACAACCTGGGCCTGTTTTCGCTGACCGTTTGCACTGGCTATTTAGACTGCTGGTTGGGTTTCGATGCCCGTGGGTCCCACCACCCGCATCGTGGACAACCCTGGATGATTCCAATTGTTTTTCCATACCTTCCTCATGACATGTGCACCTTAGGACCAAAGGAGTCTGGTCCACGTGCCCCAAATGTTAGATTAACCTACTTGGATCGGACTAAGGTCAGCCAAATAGGCCCTAAGGCCTAACTTACTATATAAGTGGAAATGAGGAACTATTCCTCATTTCTCACTTGTACAAGAACGTGGGAGAGGGAAAGGAGAGAAGAGAAAGGAAGAGAAAGGAGGGGGAAGAAGAAGGAGGGAGGTTTTGGGCTCTCATTTGCTCCCGGCTACGCGCATCCTTATCGAAATCCTTGTTGGAGGTAAGTGCTACCTCTCCTACGCTCTCTCTCTTCATTTTGAGCTAGGGAAAGCTAGGTATAGGTGGAATCTTGGCTCATATACCTTCTAGAGCTCGGGGATTATGTTTTTCACCTCCCCGGTGCCATTGCCGAGCTCAAACCCAGTCTGGTGAGCTCCGGTAACAAGATTGACCAAATGACCATCTAGGGTTTCAATCGTTCGATCGACGTATATCCCAAATGGCTCGATGGAATTAGGATTTCAGTGGCTTGAAACGATGCTAGGAACATCCCCCACAAACTCCATGGAGTAAATCCTAGTGCTCGGGCCCGAGTCAAAAAGCCCCAAATCTCACAAACAATTTCTGTACTTCTAACGGAAACAAGCCACCAGAAACACTGGGTCTATTTTCAGTGACTGTTTCTGGTGACCATTTGAGCCTTAGGAGCTCTCTGTTATAACCATTGGAAGCAACACTGATATTTCTGATGGACAATGACTGTTTCCAGTGGTAGTACTGTCACTGTGGGACTTTGTCTGTGCCCTTTGGGGGTAACCCCTGTGGGACCCTTCTGATGTTTCCAGCACGTAATAACACTCTCCTACACATGTGTCTAGGACAGAGACTCGCACGTGCCCCGAGGCTGATAGTGAATTGAACGATCGGTGGCCATACTTGAATCCCAATCTATACAAGCATAATCAAGGTGAGGGATTGTTGACTTTCATTTTGGGAATGTTTAATCATTTTATAACTGCTCACATGTATAGATTTTTGCATGATTATTTAAATTTCTTAAATAATTATCATGTTTTATTACATGTTATATTTTTATGAAAATGATATGAGATGTATATTGATATGTGTGGCGGGACCCAGTGTGGCCGAGGTGGTACCGGTACCGTGATTACCGTATGTTTGTTGCATTCATGCATTGATTATGTGTATTAGAGTTAGTTGTAGTGGCAGATTACACTTTGTGGTCGATGTGTTACCGGTATTGTGTACATTACATTTGGAAATAGATACACTTCGTGGCCGATGAGAATACCAGTGTTGCGTAGTCCATACTCAACTGCTTTGCATGCTAGATAGGTATATAGTCATGGGTTACACCTTGTGGCCGATTTGCTCCCGTTATCGTATACCTCAGGACTATACTTGAAAATGGATCTGCTTTGTGGCTGATGGTGTTACTGATGTCGCGTGGTCCATACTAACTGTATCATTAAGAAGGCATGTAGGATATTGTGGTAAGGTAACATTCCCCATGCTACGTCCCCTTTCCAACAGGGGATAAGGTGTTGGATAACCCAATGGTGGTATGTTCGATGAACCTTCCCAGAATGCCACACCCACGGGACGATGTGATTGTTGTTGGAGGTGGGAACTTGTTCGGTGTTGCCGATGGACATATGGGTGCCGTGACTACCAGGAGGGGGTTATCAGGGGTTTATTGGGTGACCGATGGATGCATACCGGGACTAGCAGGCTCCTAATCACAGCTAGAATTTGTGTCGCTGTGTAGTCGATGGCAATTCCGAGACCAAGGATACAACTTAATGTGTCGTAGTAGCATTTATCAAACTTAGTTGTATTGCTAGGTGGATAATAAAATAAATGAATTACATCACGAGCATCATGGACTATGTGTTTAATTCCTGTCATCGTGCATCATGAATTATTTATGCGATTGCCTTTACTTGGTTGTGCATGAACCCCACCCTTCACTGAGTGAGTTGAAAAGCTCACCCCACATATATGCCCCTTTTTAGATGATGGTGTAGGTACGGTCATGCGTATGGCTTATGACTCTTTCCTCTGAACCCGAGTATGGAGTGAGAGACTGGTGGATGCCGAAAGCAGGGGAGCATGATCAAGATTGTGCCTGTGATGTCTATGCTTACGCAACGCCATGAGATGTGTGGTGTAGTTTTTCTATTTTGATACAAAACTGTGGATGGTATACTTTGGACTTATTACTTATAAGTCATCATTACTTGTAAATGGATAAACTTGGTTATGGATATTTACATTATCACTAGATGTTCCCCACTTTATTTATGATTCCGCTATTATACTCTGATCCCGCTGCTATTGGTTTGTTCATGTTGTGATATTATGAATCGTTAAGGTATTGCTATCAAAGATCCTGGTAGGTTCGTAAGACGGGTAAGTATCTTACTCACACCACCAGTATTCCTATACGGTAAGTTGGGTCTATAGGAAGTGGGATGTGACAAGAGGCGATGACTATAAACCAAAGACCACTTTTAATATCGCCTAACAACCTAGGAAATTATATTTATTCTTTTTAGATTGCAGAGCCTTATCAATCAATCACTTCACTTCATAAGCTTTGAGGTCTGGAGAATCAATAGCCATCAACACTTTCACATTTACAACGTCCGAAACCCTAAAAGTAATGCTGATACTGTCAAGAACAACAAGCAGGTGTGAACCCTAGACTTTCTCCACCCCGCCTCATCAAATGTGACTATCAAACCCTAGGCTTCTCTCTCTCTCTCTCTCTCTCAATTCATAAGTAACTATCAAACCCTAGGCAAATTTTTTTTTAGACGTGTAGCTAGATTGATTTGGAGTTTTCTCTATTATCTTTTCCTAATGTTTGCCATCTTGGGATTGTTTTTTTGTTTTTATGCTCCCTCCCTCTGTGAAAGTCATTATTTTTAGAATGGGTTTGGTTTCAACAACTATGGTCTAGGAGCTTCTTCGAAGAGGGCATTCTAACCTTACACTCACACACACACACACACGCGCACACACACACACACACATAGAGAGAGAGAGAGAGAGAGAGAGAGAGAAGAGAGAGAGTTCTTGCCAGTTTTTTTTTCTCAGTTTCTTTTCCTTTTTTTTTTTTTTTTT